>NW_024574145.1:0-1085 GCF_900044065.1 Fusarium mangiferae | reverse complement strand
CGAATATGTCTGGAGAAAGTAAACGGGTTCAAATGTGAGGCTGTGATTTAGCTCCAGTAGCTCACGATTAGTATCAGCTTCCGTTTTCCGTTTTTATGGGAGAAGGACAGCTTGATGGCTGGAAAGTCGACTCAACAAGAGCAATCAAGCTTATTCGCTAGTAATTTCACAAACGTCTGTGCTAAAGAATAGTAAATACAGCCAGTTCATCCGTGATGCCTCGAGCCTCGCTCCATAACTGCTCCTGTCTCTGGCGCTTGACCCCTTTGCGCCGCCTTTCCTTCTTCCAGAGATTCCAAAGGAATCTGAGCAGAGATTGAAATGAATCTCTAACAACATGGCACAGGGTTCCCGGTGGATTCAACTCTGTGTCCTGCTGCAGGTTTTCTCGCACTTGCTGGAGCATCTTTTCACGATTGGACATCTGTCCTAAAGCATCAGTTTTTTTCCCTCAGCAACAGCAGGTACACGTACTGTCGCAGTCTGGGTTTCGAGTAAGCTTTCATATAGTGCGAATGGGAATTGTCGAAGGAACGAGTTGATGAGGAAAGGCAGGTGACGATCTACATGAGGCCTCAGAAAGGATGAGGGCATCAGCAATCATGAAGAGATTGGGGATAATCTCGGTTTGAACTCAGCACACAGGCTACCATAACATAAATTTGATGACGCATACTATCGGCACGCCTGGCTCCAAGTGAAACCGATGAGCGGCGCCCCTCCCCCATGGTACCGCGCGATATTTCGTTTTGTAGAAATCTTTATTTCTCGTCATGTCCTAAGCAGCATCAGCAGGAGGTTTGACCACGATACATGCCAAGGTAGACGCAGTCCTACACAGCTGAAATGGGACAACCTCTGGGCAATAGTCCTAGGCCTCTTCGGCCACTGATATGTGTCAAGTGGGTTCATTCCGTCAAGGATCATCATTCGTGTCGCTTCCCAGGCCTGAAGCAGGTCGGCACGTAGCGTTACATTTACCCGGTCCTAAAACCAACACGAGCTTACTCTTTTGCATTGCTTAGCAGTCGACATTCACAAGCATTTCCATGTCTACGATAAACCAATCACAGGTCCCATCTGTT
>NW_024573971.1:9542-11138 GCF_900044065.1 Fusarium mangiferae | reverse complement strand
AAAATAGCCTATAGCTATATAATTAAGCCTACTATATAACTAGCTATAACCTTAATATAGCCTTATAAAGAGCTAATAGAGAAAAACTAAAAGAAATCTATATAATAGTAGCTATTATTAAGAAAAACTTTTTATTAAAATATTAATTTAATTTAATTAAAATAGCTATTTTTAATTATAATYTAATTARRTTAATTTATTATATAGGCCCTTTTAGCCTAATTAATTTAACTTAAGTTAATAATAAGCTATTAGGTCTAAAGGACCTTAAGAGGGTCTTAAGGGAAAGTTATTTTTTTAAATTAAATTAAGCTACCTTCCTTACTGCCTTTATAGGCCTAAACTTAAATATATATAAAAAATAGCTTCTTAATATAGCTAAAAGGGTTATTATAATAAAAAGGGTGCTACTTTTAATGCAATAGGCTAGTTATAGTCTAAGACTATAAAAGTAAAGCTAGGATAAAGGCAGGGTAATAGCAGGGTTAGCCTAAAGGTTATACTAAAGGAATTAAGTTAACTTTTATATAAGTTAGTTAGTAAAAGCTAAATTAACCTAAAGTTAATAATAACTAGTTTTACTAATTAAATATATATGCCTAAGTATATAACTAATTAACCTTATATCTAAGAATAGATAAAGTAATATTAGTAAAGAAGTAGTGGTTTAAACTGGGGATTAATAACTATAATTAATAGGTTAGAAAATATACTTTAGAAGTATAATAAACTTAATTTAATTAAAAAGGTTAATTTAAGATCTTTTAAGTAAAGTAAAGAAAGAAGGCTAATATAGCTATTAAAGGACTTATAGGCAGTATTAATATTACTTAATTAAAGTAATAATTATATTACTAATATAAATAAACCTTATATAATTTTAACCTTTAAGATATAGGCCTACTATAAAGGCCTTATTATTTAAGCCTTTAAATAGGAAGTTAAAAGCTTAATAGCCTTATTAGGCTAATAGTAAGGAAAAAATAATAATAATAATTAATAACTATATAATTAATCCTTTAATAGAGATTTATAATCTTAACTTTAAATATATTTTAATATTATAATTCTTTTTAAGGTATTATAAAATAATAAGAAAATACTTATTATATATTAATAAGCTATTAATAATATAGTAAGTTAATTTAATAATCTTTAGCTATTAAATATAGCTATTAAGTATTACTATAAATAAAGCCTTAATTAATTATATTATAAATTAAATACAGATATTAAAAGATTTAATTAATTACTTAAAATAGGGTTAATATCTATTAAAGTAATAGCAGGCCTTTATTAATAATATTATATTAAGTAGTAATAATAATTAATATTAGCTATAATTTATAGAATTAAAATATATTATTATAATAATTAAATAAAGGATATAAAAGTTATATTATAGAAATTAAAGGCTATTATAAAGTGAAAAAAGGAAAGTAAAAAAGAAAAAAGAGAAAAAAAAGTAAATTAAAAAATAAAGGTTTTAATATTAAGGGAAATACTATAAATATTAATAGACTAAAGCTAGTTTAATAGGTTAGTAATAAATTAAATTAAATTATAAAATAATATAATATAAAGAATATAAGTTAA
>NW_024573971.1:0-2263 GCF_900044065.1 Fusarium mangiferae | reverse complement strand
AAGCTTTTTATTTATAATTTCTTAATACTAAAAGAAGTTATATAATATTAAGATTACTATAATATTAAGGTTATTAATATTAATTAAAAAATTATTTATATAATTAATAATTACTATAGCTAAATAGTTATAGCTATTATTAAGGTTAATTATATAATATTATATTTTTTATTTAGATTTTTAATTTCTTAATTATTATAATTTAATCTTTTAAGATTAAAGCTTTAATAATAATTACCTTAATAAGATAATAATAAAAAAAGTATTTAGCCTATTAAAGCTAAAAGAAATATCTTTTTTATATTTATAAATTAAGGCTATTTATTTAATTAGATTATAAGATTTATAGTAATAGCTATATAACCTTAAGACTTATTATTAAGGTTATTATATTTTTAAGTATAATATATAATACCTTATATTATATTATATTAAAAAATAAGTATTTTATTATATTATTTTCTTATTTAAGACCTTAATTAGCGATATTTTAACTTTTTAATATTTATTTTTATAATTTAATATATTTTATAATCTTTATATAAACTATATTAATTTCTTTTTAATCTTAAATAGATTAATATCTCTTTAAAAGGCTATAGTATTTTAAAGAGTTAAAAGCAGTTTTATATAATATTAATATATCTATATAATAATATTAAGTTTATAAAAAAGGTAATCTTTAATAAAAATAAAGTATTTATAAAAGTCTTAAGGAGATTATTTTAATTATTATTAAGTACTTTTAAGTTAAACTATAATAAAGATTTAATAATTCTTTTTATTTTTTATAAAAATTAAAAATTACTTTTTAAAAGCTTTTATTTATATTAATTAGCTATTTATTTCTTTTATAAAAGGTAATTAAGTATTTAAAAGTAATAATATTTTTAGCTTTTTTTTCTTTTTTATTATTAAAGAAAGAGCTTTTATAATATTTAAATAACTTAATAAGGTATTACTATTAATTTAATTAGATTTTTTATTATTAATATTAATTAAAGGTATATTTTAAATATTCTTTTTTTAGGTTTTAAAAGGATTTTTAATAATCTTTTTAATTTACTATTTTAACTTTTTTATTTATTACTTAAAAATAAGTTTTTCTTTTAGCTATTTAATTTAAACTTTAAGGGCAGTAATATAGATTAATAATATAACTTACTTAATAAGATAGGTTATTATTTAAGATAGTTCTTTTTAATTAATTAAAGTAAAATTATTAATAACTTTTAAAGTTATTATTAATAATTTATTTAAGTTTAAATTAATTATTATAGTTCTTTAGAGATTAATTATTATATTTAAGTAACTTAAGTAAAAGCTTTAAAATTATTATAGTAAATTAATAATAGCTAAATAGATATAATAATATTATATTAATTAAAGCTTAAAGAGGCTAGATTTCTATATAAAGGGTTTTTATAATAAACTTTAAGAGGTCTTAAAGTTATATAGTAAGAGATTAATTAGCCTTATTATTAAGGCATTATTATACTTAAAATATATAATTATTTTAAATTCTTTTTTTAATTATTAACTTAATAAGGCTATTAAGCTTTTAACTTTCTATTTAAAGGCTTAAATAATAAAGCCTTTAAAATAGGCCTATATTTTAAAGATTAAAATTATATTAAGTTTATTTACTTTAATAATATAATTACTGCCTTAATTAAGTAATATTAATATTACCTATAGGTCTTTTAGTAATTATATTAGCTTTTTCTTTTTTTTCTATTTAAAAATCTTAAATTAATCTTTTTAATATAATTAAATTACTTAAATATTAATTATTTATATTTATTTTTAACTTATATTCTTTATACTGTATTACCTTATAATTTAATTTAATTTATTATTAATCTAGTAAATTAGCTTTAATTTATTAATATTTACAGTTTTTCCTTTAATATTAAAATATTTGTATCCCCTATTTAACTAGTATAATTATATATTTTAACTTAAAGAACTATAATTAATATAAATTATTATTATTATTAAATATAATATTAATAATAAAGGCCTATTATTACTTTATTAAATATTAGCCCTTTTTTAAGTAGCCTATTAAGTCTTTTAAAGCTTTTATTTAATATATACTATAGTTAATTTTACCTAAATATTACTTATCTATATTTTTCTTTAACTTATATTCTTTATATTATATTATCTTATAACCTAATTTAATTTATTATTAATTTATTAAGTTAGCTTTAATTTGCTAATATTTACAGTTTTTCCCTTAATATTAAAACCTTTATTT
>NW_024574136.1:0-1151 GCF_900044065.1 Fusarium mangiferae | reverse complement strand
TTGATACATGGGGCTCCTTGGACTTAGGGTAGACAAGCGTACCGTTGGGGGAGAGAAAGAAAACCTTACCAGTAGCATCCAAACCGGATATGTAAGCTTTCGCAGTCGCCCTATCCAAGTTATTAATCAGTTTTACCATCAAGGGAGGAGAATCAGGAACACGACGGTTCAAAATATGACTTTTGGGATTGCCTGATGTCCCAGCAAGTAGGTTCTTCGGAGTAATTCCGATGGCGTCAATACCACCAGGGCCTATTTTAAGGAAGCCTGCTGGTGTTCTTGCGTCTGGTTTTTGCAAGGCAGCGACAAGTGAGAGTCCTAGTAGGCAGGCAAGAATCGGGACACAACGCATAGTAGTAAGATTGTTTGTTTGCTTCAACTTTGACTTGACCGCAACATATGATACCGCATAAATATATGTGTGTGCTCGCCTCTTGGTTTTCTGTTGAACGAATGCAAGAGCGTTAAAATTAGAAAAACAGTGCTTTGATTTATATACTACCAGGAAGATACTTTGAGTCCTACGCTGGCCGAAGACGTGTCGTTCACATTTCCAGTGCAATGTGATCTTTTCGATCCTTCTGATACCCATAATATATTCTTGGTGACTGAGATCCTGCCTGGCCCTCTTAGTAGCATACTGCACATACACATCCCACTTCTGTGTGCCTTACTTGTTTGTGAACTCCGCTTTGTCGTTCTATCTAGAGAATATGACACAGAGAATTTTACGAAATCACAGCAGTAATACTTATGTATGTTAAGGAGCTCGAAAATAACTGATAGATTCCTAAATACACTTAGTCCAACGGCGACAGTCAGTGAACCCACCCCAGGAGGTCAGGTAGGAAAAAGCTTGTATGCATCTCACCAACACACTTGTTATTTGCGGCATGTGACAACCTTCTGACAACAAAGCGCAGCAATCTATCGGGTCCATATCCCTGTTCACTTATTGATCAGAAGCCCATCAATGTCCATCTAAAAACATGATATCGATGACTCTAGGCGTGGTGCCGGTATCGTCACTTTGGCTACCTCTTCTACATTGATCTGCCCAACTGGGTCAAATAGATAGTCACAACTAGTACGATGCCAATGGTTCTTAACGAGGTAACCACATTGGCCACGAGAATATGATTATGAGAAAT
>NW_024573957.1:28709-31423 GCF_900044065.1 Fusarium mangiferae | reverse complement strand
CCTTACCAGTCTTGGGCAGCTAGTACGGAAGAAGGCTAGTCACAAGGAAAAACCAGTCGGAGTGGATTGGTATACAAAATTGCACCAAGCGGTACGGTCACTGTACCTGTCTRCATTAATCTGCARACTAGTCAGACAAGGCATACTAACCTCATTCGACCAATACGATTTCCGTATGGGTCACTATTCACTTAGTGGTAGGCGGTAGCAGATMGGTAATGTCCCACCAGTATCACAAAAGATCGGTATGAATATTTCGTCTGACTAGTCTAAGAGATGGGGCTGGATTGGTACATAACTCATCCATTCTCCAAATGATGGCAKATCTYKTATTCYTTGTACCATCTTTTCCCTTCTTATCTCCATTGCATCACGGCTCTAGAGCATAAACTATCATCACTKATTTCYTATAATATCGCTTGCTTAAAATCTTCGACCATTGAGACGTGTCCATGTTCGCACACCGAGCATTTACAATCATCCCTCCGGATTGAGCGTTTGCTTCAGTCTCAATAAGTTCCTCGCTATCTAGCTAGACCTTTACCTAAAAGCTTCAAGCTCTGTCATGAAAGGCAGAGATTAGAGTAAGATACACAAGCAATTTCAGATCATCCATTTTGCCCTTCTTCCAAAATTCATGGCCAGCTACCTCTTCCTTGCTCGGCCCAGAGTTCAGCAAGCTAAGCAGGTCAACAGCTTCGGCAGACCAGCGATCCAGGTTCGACAAACCAATCTTGGCTTCGGGCCCTTTCTTCTTATCCATAAGCATCATTGAGAGCCTACAGAAAGAGTGTAAAAATATCTTCCTGTCGCCTCCTGGCTTGAACTCCTCAATGTTGCCAATCTTGACCTCRCCAGCGAGATTGATGAAGGTGCCTGCACATGTGATCGACTCGGGTACAAGACCTTCCCTCATAAGATATTCCGCCCCAGACAGTACCTGCCGGGTATTTTAGTGATATTGACTAAGCTAAGAACTATCCTCATCATACCTGGAATAGAATACAGCTGAGCTGTGATTCGGACGGATAATCCGGTGCTCTTCGGATATGTAGCAGAGAAGTTTCCATCATTTGAGAAACGATGTAGCAATTTCCATCATCTTCTGAGAAGATCTCGATGTTATCAACGACATTTAGATGGCGAATTTGGCGGATGATCTGGAGTTTCTCGGCTTTCAAAGATGGTGGGGAACGGATCATATACATATCCCTGTCAATTCTGTCATCCTTGCCACTTCTTTTCCTAATTGCTATCGCAATAAGGCACCAGTGCTTCACAAAGAGTCCTTTCACATAGTACTTCCATGGAGAACCAGGTAGCACTGGAACTAGGACCGGCGCAACAGCATCGGCATCAGCTCGCTTGACTGGGATCATCGTGCGCAGRCCATCGGRATCATCTTCCCGAGAGCGTTTCTTAGTATCTTCAGATCGTGACTTATCCGACATTTCTTTGTTAGAAGCTTGGCRAGTCTTGGTTGACTTCAGGAGTGCTGCAACCTCATCGTCAACTAGGACGGTATGACGATCTAGTTTCGACACTCTTAATGCAAGAGATATGTGGCTATGGTCGACTCTTCCGAAGTTGATGGTGGGTATGTGACTAGGTATTATAAATTCGAGTCCTGCGATACATTTCCCTCATCGATGTGGGTCAGACTACACTGTGATGGATGCGTGTCGTTCCGTGCGTAGTGAGTCAAAACCGAATAAATGAGACAGGTCAACCGAACAGTACATGCCAAAGGAGGCACCCAGCGGAGGTTGGAACGAGTATGTGTGTGAAGGGTCCAAAATCCGCACCCTTGTAAAAATCAAGACATGTAACCCTGACTCCCAAAACCGATCCCCAACCCCACCGCTTTCGATGAGTCCAAGGGTGCTGGTTTCGGATTGCCACGTAACCCCGCCCCACCTTCTATGGCTCGGCATTGAATTCATGAAGACTTTATTCTAACAATAAAGATGACAGATCCGAGCTAGTTGAGGTACATAAAGGCTTGTCTGCTCCTTCTGAAATTGACCGACCACGTTGTCTTACCTTCTAGAATTCCTTTTTTTTTTTTAGCTGTTCAAGGGGGAGGTTTTAGATCTATTCGCAGAAATAGTTTCGGCCCCAAGCCGATACTCCTGGTTGGAGATTATTTCCCGAGAAGAGCGTTTGGAAGTACTGTAACAGTGGTAGTTGTGCAAAATGGGCACCCCTGTCTAGGTCGTAGATTGAGAAAATGATGATGTGCGTGGAGTTACATTCCAACAGGGATACGAATTCCGCAATTAGACCCCTCGACACCTTACATGAGGCGCTCATATATTTTTTTATCCCCAAAAGTATACATAGTATTGGCGCCCATTCTCATTCGTTCGTATCTCGCTTTTCTCTCGCAAAGATTGCATCGAACGACGCAATATTTTCTGCATACTGTACTCACCAGGGCTCACGAATCATGTCGAGGATGGGCCGCCATTCCTTCCCGGCAAATAATGAAGTTGCGGCGATCTTGATACCGTTCAAATCTCTTCAAGCTAATAGGATCACACTGGATATCTCTTGGTGTGGTGACGGCGAGGCAAACCATCAGAAGCCCCCTGACGATGCTTGTCATGTCGAAACCCTAGCGAGGCAAACTGAGGATAACATTCTTGTGCCGACTTTGACTCCGCTCCTATCTGGATCTCCATGGGTCAACTACACCCAAAATTTCGCTGTCA
>NW_024573957.1:20463-27974 GCF_900044065.1 Fusarium mangiferae | reverse complement strand
AATAGCAGTCCGAATCTAGCGCCCTTAGTCAGGCTCTGAACGGTGCCGAGGGTCGATAAAAAGTTGTTAGGCCGGTGACGCAGTCTAACACAACAGGGATGCTAAGCGCATGATTGGTTTCGAGGTAAGTTACCCATACCCATGTTGAGGAGATGCGCGTATCTACGTAGACTCCCGATTCGTGACAAGTTCGTTTTAGCGTCTTGTCGTTCCTCCTTCACTCGCACATCCAGTCGCAGCTGCCACATCTCGTTGGAATCTCAGTTAGTTTATTGTACAGACATCAGTCGATACAATGCATTCACACTAAGAGAATAATACAATTATAGAAACATATCAGTATCTTAGGATTGCAATATGCCGGTTATAACATGAAGTCTTGTTATTTCGCCTCCTAGCAGCCTCTGACTTAGCACATCGGTCGGCAGCTGATTAATCAATCCCTGTAAAAGATCACGCAAGGGCGATGGGCCAATCCGACGAATTAATGAATATGGTGGCGTCAGACTGTCAAAGCTGTCAGGGCTGTCTGATTCAGACTACCTATTTGTAACAGTCTCCATGTGATAAGCTTTGTGGCTTGATTTTCACGTTAAATCTTATCTGTGGGGCAATCTGAGTGCACGCGTCATGCTTTAGTAGGTTACTCACAATCAGCATAAGAAAGCGATCCTATCATAGATCACAAAGTACAAGCTAAAGAAAAGAATAGCTTCAGTTTGTCAAGTCCTATCAAAATCTCGCCGAGATAGATCTAAGCAACACAAAAAAAAAAAAAAAAAATGCATTGGCTTTTATCCTACAAGTCATGTCAGTCTGGCCAGTCCTCCGCCCCTCGGCCATCGCAGAGTAGAAACCACAAACGGAGACATTAAAGACGGGACCTCAAGAGATAGTGTAGATTACCTGTTAGAGATGCTTGGGCATCTTTGATTAATAAACATCGTACTGCCGATGACCGATAAAGGTGACGTTAACATCTCGATCAATTCTACAGCTAATCAGCCATTGAGGATTTTGTGTAGTTCTAAATCGGAGATCGGTCAGGTTGATACTATTCCGTCGAATGGGGTAAAGTTAAAGCACAATCACTGGCTTTTCCAGTATTTCTTAGAAGCCTTTTTACGATCAAGCCCTGCATACTAGTCAATACCTAGCAGTAGCTTTTAGTGTGGCCCTTTAAGCCTCGAAGGTTGAGGGGGTTTCACATGCGAAGTTGGCCTATCTAAATTCTTTAGAGTCTGTTCTGTTCGGAGAGAATAAGACTACGCTAACAATTTGAGGCAAAGTCCACCCATGGCTATTCTACTTACACTAATGATAATTGAGAGACGCAAATTGGCAGCCAACCCAAGTCACCTCTTCACCCGATGTAATCCGATTTGCATGGAATTTTCGACTACCCTAGAGTCGTGCTAATTTCAACAAATGCAGTAAGCTACGTGAACATCTTGCGACAGCCTCGAGCTGCCGCGTGAACAGGCTGATCCCAGCCTTCCTGATATCAGGCTCTAAAAGCGGCTGCGATATGTCGGCTGCGCCTTGTCATCCCGCTGACGGGTAACAGGCTCGATAGGATGCGCCATCTGTGCCGATGATATGCTGGATAGAGTGTGATCTACTGACGCGTCTGCAAAAATCAGGATCTGGGGGAAGACTAAGTTCGCGCAGCGAATGACTAATCATCCTCGTAGCCAATGGTATTTTTGTAATTAGCGTATAGATAGATCCCAGATTCTCTAGCTCAGCACGTCCTTTGCCCCAGTAGGGGACTTTTGGGGCCTATGGCCCCCCGGACGAAAAATACACATAACATAACATAACATAACATAATGCAGTAAGCTACAAACAACCGGGTGAAAAGCCCTAAGCGGGAACATACCATGTATAATGAAGTAACTAGAGAGTATCAATTTAGCTAACATAATGAAAAGTACAGATGCTACCTTCAATCATCCCTGTAGCAAGCTGATAAGTCCTCGAGGAATGTTGCCTCTGTAAGAACCCCGAATGGTAAGGCAGGTCCATTGAGATCTCTTTTCTTGGGGTATTCACCCATCTCATCCGTTAAGAACCGGGAGCATGCGGCAATTGTAAAGCCAGTAATCCCAGACACATACCTGACCTTGGCTGCCATGTCAGTAGCGGATTTGTCCAACACAGCTGAAGACCATGAAGGGTGCATGATTGGAACTGTTACGTGAGATTTGACTACCCATTTACCCCGTTCGGCATTGATCGAAGACAATATCTGTTCCATGGTGCGGAAGTAAAGTGGTAAACGGACTTCGAAGAACGGATCGACATGAGAAGTACTCGCGAGGCTACGGATACTAGCTTGCAGACTCGCAACAGCAGGGTCAACTCCAATCGGGCCATGACAGGGAATACAGAGTGTAAGTATACCCTCTGGCCGAATTTCCCTATGACGAGCTGACAAGAAAGACAATAGATCTTCGTGAGCGTACTCAGCCAGGACTGATGGCTCAAACGAAGATGGCATGCATTGCAGCCAGTGAAGTGCCGTAAAGGAGAATCCTGCATCGACGAACTTGTCAGGCAGGACTTGTCCAAAAAAAGATTTGGGAACCTTGAGAGGACTGATAGATATCTTGCCGTCCTGTGAGAGTGATGGCCAGTTTTTGTTAATGGTTCTTGAAAGGCTGGTAAAGTCATTGAATGGTGTATCATTGAATATAAGAGTCGCAGATGCAAGGCCGGGTAAGTTGGAGAGATAGTTTGCAAGAAGCCGGATCCTAAGCACCATTAGCTTGCCAATATGATACATGAATGAACGCGGGCAGCGGCTCACGTATTTTTGCCCTCGGAGGAACCATAGTCAGCCAGAGTAATGATATTTCCTATGAGACATGTAAGTATTACCCAAAATACTACCATGGTAGAACAACGAGTTCAAATAGAACATGTAAGTGAAGGACACTGAAGTCAACGGACCTTTAAATTTGGGGGTTTCGAGAAGAGACAATGCCTTATCGATGGCTAGGCGTTGGAGGTTACAATTTTCATTGTAGTACCCTCCGCCTTGCATGGACATATTGTTCGACTTCATGCTTAGATGCTCTTCAGTATCAGAGTGAACTTTGTGGAAACGAGCAATGTGTCAAATAAAATGTGGGCAGATACATAGGCTATGAGAAGCTTCTATTTACATGGATTTCATGGTCTCTTATTTCCGACGTGTCGAGTTTGGCATCATGCGGTTCAATTTCTCGCCATATTCCTTAAGCCACCGAGCAATAAGAAGGAGTAGTTTGTGCCCGAGCGGTGACTAAGACATAACTTAGTGCTGCAAGATCACATGGCTCTACAGGTAGCGCAGGATGTTACGTCAATATGCTCAAGAAGCTTGGCTTTGCTATACAGATTTTGAGTTATAGGGCGTATGATAAGATTGAATACGAGCAAAGGTCTATCTCTTATTTTGACGGGATTGGAAAGAAGAGTTCGTGCTAGTGGGCCAACGAATAGATAACATGCATCACAGGGCCCAGACGGTTCTATGTTTAGCGCGATGAGCTGCGTCAGCATGCCAACATGTGTAGATCTTATAATAGAGTTCATTAGCGGGACTGATTATTGGAGTTTAATGACCTTGGCCAGAAGCGGAAGCGAAGGGCACCGAGCCAGAGATCTTCGACTGCGGATGATAGTAGGCTTAGTCTCGCCTATCATTTCTCAATGTAGAAAGCTAAAGTAGTGTTATACGACTTACCGATACGAGTGATCCCTTAAATTTTAGCCTCGACGGTTCCCAATGGCTCTTGATGTGGTTGAAGCGAGGACCGGATCTTCGGGATCTGCAATCCCGAGCGACAGTGGGTTAGATCTGTTTTGTCTCGGTTAGCGTTTGTCGGTGCTCAACTGAAATAGTGTGCCAAAATGTTACCGAGACAAGTAATCCCCTCCATATGATAGTGCTTACATAACTGAAGAGGTAATCCCCTGAACTTTAATTATTTCAACTAATTGAACGAGGTAATATCACCACGAGGCTTATCATGTACGAAAAGGGCTAGTTTACGGTAACCGTCTCAAATAACGAGGCACAATTCCGCCAGTGTCTCAATCAAGGCTTATCAAATCTCAATAAACTCAATCAATTGCGGAAGTCTTGATGTAGAACTTTTGTGTGGAATGGATGGTCCGTCATGCGGGAGTCGGACATCGAGGTCGATATATAGTGGTTAATCAACGCAGACCGTTCAGATAGCCTGTCGTTACTAGTAGAAGCAAGCATCCCTTTTTCTCTATTATATTCTTATGAAGAGTTTCATAGCCACTGTCTAGAAATGGCCTTCCAAGAGATAGGTCAGCTTTTTGGCAATGGTCACCATGTGACTACATCCTCCAATCCGAACCCCGATGCTTCTGGTGGCAGAAAACCTTTTGAAGCCTCACATGATTCACCCACTCATGCCTCTCAAGCTTGCGACATCTGGAAAAAGGTTCAGAGTATCAAGGAATGTGGTTGTGTTCTCCTCAATGGGTCTCACCTTGATATCGCTTCTGTCATTGCGGTTGCCAAGTAAGTTACTAGTCATACCAGATATCTTCAAGTTAACAATGATGCTAGGTACAACTGCAATGCTTACGTCGCGGAGACAGAAGATATTGCAAACTCTATGAACAAAAGCGTTTTGTTACTCGAAGAGTACCTATCCAAGGGTTACTTTGTCTACGGTAGGACACCGATCCATTGAGTACGAGCGGCATAGTCTCATTGAACATTAGGTGTCAACACTGGCTTCGGCGGAAGTGCTGAAAGCCGCACAAAAGATCTCCCTGCTCTTCAGTCGGCGCTGCTGCAACTCACCCAGGCAGGCATATTGGCAGATGAAGACACATTCGGTAATGGGCTCAACAGCATGTCTGTCACCTGGGTTCGAGCTGCCATGTTGGTACGCTGCAACACATTGCTTCGAGGCCACTCAGGCGTGCGATTAGAACTTGTTCAAGCCCTCCTTCTCCTCCTCCGGAAGGGAATGACGCCCATTGTTCCCTTGCGGGGGTCTATTTCAGCATCTGGCGATTTGATCCCTCTGTCATATGTCGCCGGGTTGCTTGAGGGCAACCCTGATATTCGGATCCGCACGCCAACCTCTATTATGTCTGCTGATATGGCGCTCGAAGTCGCTGGACTGGAGCCCATTACTCTAGGACCCAAAGAAGGCCTCGGCCTTGTTAATGGCACGGCTCCTTCGGCTGCTCTGGGTTGTCTGGCAGTTCATGAGGAGAATAAACTCCTGCTACTTGCACAAGATCTTGTCGCTATGTCATGTGAGGCTTTACTGGGGAAGGCCGAGAACTACCATCCCTTAATTTCTTCTGTTTGCCCTCATCCTGGTCAAGTACAATGTTCAGCAACCATTCTGAATTTTCTCGAGGGATCTTCACTTGTACAGAGCCTGAAAGAAGAGGACAAGTTCAGACCAGGTCTGGCGCAGGATAGATATGCCTTATGAGGAGCTCCGCAATGGCTCGGTCCACAAATTGAGGATATCTGCTCCGTCTTGTCTCAGATCACTGTGGAGCTGAACTCCACTTCCGATAACCCCATCATCGATATAACATCTGGTGAAGTTTATTCTGGCGCCAACTTTATATCCAGCTCCGTCGCAAACGGCATGGAAAAAACACGCCTTGCTCTTCAGATGGTTGGCAAACTCCTGTTCAGCCTCTCCTCCGAATTGATTAACCCTATGATGAATAGGGGTCTTGCACCAAATCTCGTCGCTGACGACCCCAGTTTATCTTTCACCATGAAGGGTATTGATATAAGCATGGCTGCTTACCTATCGGAACTCGGATATCTAGCCAACCCTGTTACTCCCCATGCACAATCTGCAGAGATGCACAATCAGTCGATCAACTCTCTTGCGTTGATCTCAGGAAGATACACTCTTCAGGCAGCTGATGTCGTCACTCAAATGTGCGCTGCACATCTATTCGCTGTTTGTCAGGCTTTGGACTTACGGGTGCTCCACATTACATTTCTCAAACGTCTCAGAAACAAGTTGTCCTCTGTAGTGCAGCCATTACTCAATGGAGTTGACGAACAGGCGGCGCAAGAGACATACGAGACTATTCATCAGGCTATCATGAAATCGTGGAATGCCTCAGCATGCTTAGATCTTCAAGAGCGATGCAAGATTCTCTCCAAGGAAGCACTACCGCTCCAGTGTGATCACAAAGAAATGCCTCCTGCAGCAAATGTTAGATGGTCACTTCAAAAGGATCTGGAGAATCTGGCGTATTCAACTTTTACCGAAACGCGGACTGAGTTCTTTTCTCAGCCAACTACAAAGCAATTCCTCGGTCGCGCTTCTCTGAGATTATACTCTTTTGTAAGAGAAGAGCTGGGAGTGCCTTTCCACCAAGGCCTGGTTGAACACCCAGGTAGAAGCGGTAGCAGCACGATCAATGGACGAGAGAAAAGAACTATTGGGTCCTGGGTTTCGATCATATATACTGCCTTGACTAGTGATAAAGTTTGGCATGCTTTGATTAAGGCTCTATATTAAGTTCTCTTGCCACCACTGGCCAAGCTCTAGTGGCACCCTAGATACATTTCTCTTATTGGTGCCTTTTGGCTCAGTAGTTTTGTTATTGTCATCGTTTATCCGTGTTTTATAGTAAATCTCTACTTTTATACCATATAAAGTAATTGGAATCTGAGTTGTGTATTCACCTGACTATTTATATAAAAATGAACAAATTTCGCTCGCTCTACTGATGCTCTTTCACTTGGATTACCATCAATGCCGTTAACCCCATTCATAGATATTTGATCCTTCTGCTTTGCATTCTCTCTAAGAATCTTCTTGAGCAGCTTGTCACTCTGACCACGGGGAAGCTCTTCAATGGAACGGATCTGCTTGAGCAACCAATATGTTTCGTCGAGTTGGGCCTTGATACTCTTATCCAACTTCAAAATGAGCCCCTGCTGTTCTTCGATAGTCATATCCTGCTTGGTTGGTACGATAAAAGTAAGCGACCGCTCACCTAATCCACCGTCTGCGACGCCATTTACTGCTGCGTCGGAAATACCAGGCTGCGCCCAGAGTAGCTTTTCGATTTTAGTAGGTTTGACTTGCAGAGTACAGGCCTTTCCAACCGGTCGAAGATGTTCGAGCTCTCTTTGACAGCAACGTTCAAGTTTGTATGGCCATTGGTGGCTGGGGCGATACTACTGGCTTCAGCGAAGCTGCCAAGTCAGATAAGGCCCGCAAGAACTTTGCCAAAAACATTGCTTCCACCGTTGACATGCTGGGCTTTGATTGTGTTGGTATGTCAAATAAGGTCAACCTGTGTTCAGACTGACACATGTAGATATTGATTGGGAATACCCTGGCGGTAATGGCGATGACTACAAGTCCATTCCAAACGAGAAGAAGAAATACGAGATCCAATCTTTCCCGCTTCTTCTCGGAGAAGTAAAAAAGGCCATCGGAGATAGAGAACTTTCTATCGCGGTCCCGGGCCTCAGCCGT
>NW_024573957.1:0-19543 GCF_900044065.1 Fusarium mangiferae | reverse complement strand
AATCATGCGCTTAGCATCCCTGTTGTTGTGTTAGACTGCGTCACCGGCCTAACAACTTTTTATCGACCCTCGGCACCGTTCAGAGCCTGACTAAGGGCGCTAGATTCGGACTGCTATTTGCCCCACTTCTTGCTCTAACGTTGTGCGGAGTTCAAGAATGAACTCTATGTCGAATTTAGAACCGCCCGTAGCTAAAGCGAGACGGCTCTAGGAAATCACGTGTAAGCAAGAGTGCGTCAAGGTCATGCACTAACATGACGGAGCTTTCTTAAGCCTGAAATTGCATTGACTATGAACAAGATTGCAGCATAGAATTTCGCGGCAATCTCTCATCGTGAGGCCTCCAATAGACGCCCAGCCGATGGCAGAAATGTCGCAGTAGCTCGTCAATTCCCCTCTTCTATCCCTGCTACATGTTGGAGGATGGTGCCATCTCGGACTCGCCTCCTGAGCCTGATACGAGTTGTTCTAGAGGCCTTTGGTACAAATCCTCTCTTCGATTGGTTCTCTCAGCAGGTAGAGAGGGCGAAGGATCTGGTCACGAGTCGCTCGACGCGGTCCGAGTCACCAACCCCCTTTTCAAGGGTTGCCAAGACTACCTGTCGCTTGGACGGAAGTTCCTTGATTACTTCCTGTTGTTCCTCGGCTCACCTGTTTCCGTGCTGATCGGGATGGCTCAGACACTTCAGAAACACATTCGCGGGAGAATTCGGGATTAGGTAGATATAGTTACAATTCTTTGGATTTTCACCTAAGCCAGAGGTCCAAAGTGGAAGTCAATGTAAGATTTGAGCTCTCATCAGATTTGAAAAGTTCTCTGAGAACTAATTGTACTAATTGTATGATGTATTGACTGACGATTGTCGATGGAAAATATTTCAGGGTAAGCAATCCAACGTATCCATTCCTGGGCGTTCTTGAGCAATGTAGCTATCATCCTTCTATCTGTTGACCGTGATGCCTCGCATGATGAGCCAACAAATTTAACGGGAACCGCCTGACTGCTGTGCCAGCCACACCACCTCAGCTGACCCTCCATAGCCGTTTCTTGACCAGTTTGACGTTTTCTTGTGAGTCGAGGTCTCGCAGCCGTGACTTCACAAATGCTCTGCAATACGTGGCAGACATGGGTCATCAAGGACATAGCTTTACAACATTGCCCCAATGAAGTGAAACGTAAAACCTTGGACAATATGTCAGCCACGAAGAGTTCAAGTCTGCGTTGGGTAATAGTGGTGCTGAACCCCATGCGAGGTATCATCGCGGCCGAATGCACACGAGGGCACGGTTCTTCGATCGGAACTTGCACAATCAAAGGTCCTGGGTGTTGAACTGCAAGATGCTCATGTATCACGTTATCCCAGGTGACGTCAACCCGGAAATAGATAAGCCCGCCTCCATCCCCTACTCTGATTTCCTCAAGGATCGGTGATTCGGGTAGCTCAGCATCTTGACTTGTCTTGGACTGTAATGTGTTAGGCCTGGACCACAGGTGTACGACAGTATCTCGCTGGTCCTTGAGACAGAGGTTACCGAGCGAGACAGTAACCTTTTCTCGATCTAACCCAATCCCAGAATCACGTTTGTCGCCGATTACCTGCACCGATACTGGTGAGGAATTGTCGGTTCGAAACGTCAACTTGACATTCTCTAGTACCACCCTCTCCAGGAACCGAAAACAGGCCAACAGAGAGTCAGGAAGGCCCATCCAATCCTTGACGTAGGTGTAAGCTGCCTTGGTTCCAGAGGCGAGCTGTACAAGGGCTTCTGGATCGTGTGATACGCCAAAACCGAACGTACAGATACCAATACCAGCGACATTTGCCCGGGCTATGATACTCTGAATTCCAGAAGTCTCGACTGTTGATGCATCACTAACGACCATCAGAGTAGGGCTTGATGTGGCGGGAGATTGCCTTTCCGTCAATGCATCAATCGCTATGCTGATACCGGCCATAGGCTCCTTTACAAGATTGTTCGGTCTTCGGAATAATGTGCTGGATGGATCATAATCCCATGCCCAATATCCTTCGACAAAGTTGGCCACTGAGTATTCCCAGTTTTCTTCAGAACGTGGTCTGATGATGCCAAAGCTGTCGCCTTCGCGCAGAGCCCCCTTCAAAGCCTGGATAGCTCTCTCAACAATCTGCAGCTTGATCTGTTGTGCCTCTGGGGAAATGCATAAGACGAGGATGGCGTTTACTGGGCAGCGAAATGGTCTCGAGGATTTTCGGTTGTCATTATCATGATGAGGAGGTGCAACGGCACCATTAGGGGACGGTTTATGTCTTCCTGGTGGTCGGCCTACAGCCTTTCGACAATTGTGCTTGTTGACTGCTAGGTCTTGCCCCGGTATTCTGTCTGACTGACCGATTGTCAAGGATACGAGAAAAGACATCCTCGTTGCCTGGTCCAGTTTGTCTACCGGTGGAATTTCACAAAAGGCCGACAGATGGGGAGAAACAATTTGATGCTTGTCAAAGTCAGCCATGGATGGTGACTGAAAGTCGTGCCTCATTTGACCTTGGAGAGGCATATTGTCTTCATATGGCTAGAAGACGTATGAGATCAGTGTAAGCATGAATGACAGTGTAACATGTGTTATCTGTTCGGCTGTTAGACTTGAGCAACAATCAAAATGATTCGATTTGAGCTTCCATATATCTTCTTATGTTCTAAGCTTTCGATACGTCCTGGGATTTGTTTAAGCTTCCATAACAATGCTTAGTGAGGGGATCTTCTGACAGGTTGTCGCTTTTGCCATGGAAAAACGACAGCGGACAATCTATAAGCCACGTGTACCAACACACCATACGAGGCCTTTGTAGATCCTGGTTTTCTTGTGTCTTCGTTCCTCTTACTGGATACCTTGAGTAAATTGGTCACTCCTCCATGTGCTCGCGAACGTTGGTTGGCTCTGGAGCTGTTGTTTGTGGTGTGCGACAAAGTTCATGCCGGGATGCCAAAGAAATATCTCGTATAACCAGGGTATCCAGGCTAGGCTAGCACTAGATCCAAATTTCACAGCGCCACAACTGAACGCTTGCATGATTTCAGGTCAGACGAAAGATACTCAAGGCTGTTCGATGTCTTTATCTCTTAAAGCTGCCGAATACTATCAAGCCCATATCCCTCACGCAACGCCTGTCCGCTAGTGAAGAAGCTTTGGTGGGGCTGAAACGTGTTGGAAACGCTCGCTGCTGACTTATCCTACCCAATGCTCTAGTAACACTCCTTGAAATTAGTGTTTGGTCTGCGGATCGGATGTCTCAATGACAAACCCGGATGAGGTAAGCAGTCGTCAACAACGCGAATGGAGAGACAGCGGCTTAGATATCTCTATGAAAGTTACTGCTAAAGATTCATAGACATTGTCATTTAGTTTGTTGGCCAAATATCGATGGTACCGCTACACGCTTGGAAGATCTAGAGCTGCATACTTCTGCAAACGGTTTCAGGCACCGATGTAACGGTTATGGTAGCAATAACGGCTCAAGACTTTCCCTTGCGGCTTATGCAGCCTATACGAGATGGTCCGCCCCCTCTGATAGCGGTGGAATTGTTCATGCGTCTTTCTGCATTCAGACTAGTACTTCCGGATACCGAATGAAACAAAACACGGTAATCAGATGACTTATGAAGCAATGGCAGCACCTTTTTCTCGTATATGCACGGCTCGCGGTTGGCCTTTCATCCCGGCAGCTAATCATCAAGGTCCTGGTAGGCCAAAAGAGGAAGCTTCTGTTTATCTCCACCGGTCCCTTAGCACAGATCACTCCGCATTATTCTTTCGGTGTCGTATACAAAACATTTAATCAGAATGGGTGATGATAGATTATGCTGTCAGTTGCATTTAACGCGATTTCCTCCGCCTTGTATCCTCAAGAACCTCCACCACGATGACCTTTCTATGTATGAAAATTTTTAAGTCTTTAAGCACAGCTACACGAACTTCATCCCTGGCAGCCTTTGCTAGCTTTATAGCCAATGTCAGGAGGCTTCTAGCGTCGTAGGTAGCTACCGATCGTCCGCTCTGAAACATCTTGCTAATCAGCCAAGCATCTGTCAATAAACTTTCCAGGGATATCGAACTTTCGGCAGCGGACCGTAGCGCCAAGTGGGCTTGGTGCTTTCTCCAAAATATGGCCCAGTAGTTGAAACCAAGTCTCGGTCGGATAGGCCATCTACAGGTTGCCATTTCTGTAATCAAACTGGATAGCCCCAACGGAACAGTCCATGTGGAACGGGACCGGGCCCCTAGCTCTGCCTGCAATAGGCCAGGAAGCCATCTTTCTGCCAAGTCATAACAACAACCTTCCATGATGACATGGATGACCTGAAGACCAACGTCCAACTTTGGTTAAACATATAAGGCGCAGGGATAACTGTCTTATCCTGATGGTCGGATAAGCAGTATTTGGATTGGCAAGTAAGGTTCTAATGTATGGCCGGGTCGGGAACTCCGAACATCGTTGTATTCGGTTTGACGCTTGACAATCAACTCCTTCTCCCGGCGCTGTGTCGTTTGCAGACAGTATGTATCTGACAGAGGTGTTGCTGGTGTCAGAAAGACAATAGGAATCTCAGAAAAGGAGGCCTGGTGTAGAAGCATATTTTAACAGTAGTAGTGGTATACTGAGGGGGATGAGGCAATAAGAAATCTGCTAAAGAGATTGTCTAGATAGCACTCTTGAACATGACAACATGCTATTTAATAGTTGTACCTGTAGAGTGAATTATTCATTTTGCCAAAAGCGCTAGCCTATTCTCAAGATGTTTCAAATTTGTAGCAACGATGTGTCCATAACGGCAATGCTGAAGTTTACCTTGCGTACTATTTCTGCAAGTTCTTGGTGGCTTACGACACAGCTTTATGCCGGGGACACTAACCGATATATGGTCTGTCAGAAGCTTGAAACATATGCAAACATCCGAAGATACAGAAGGTCATTACACAAGCCAACGCTTCTTGTCTTGGCGGTATAACGCCTGAAAAGACTATAGTTGTTGTTTCAAGTGGGGCGAGCTTATAACTAAACCTCAAAGGCTGTAGACCAAGGCTGAGTTACGTGTATTGTGGTCATTGGATGACTTATCATGCTTGACCCCGTGTTGGGGACTGTATCACGACTGAGTGAGATTATTTTCCATGTTGCACTTCTCCATGATGTTTTGTCATTGAGCTCTGTATGCAGTTTAGGCTTCTATATCTGTTGGGGGGCTGATAATTTACTGATATTTGATAAATACAAAACCGACGGCTTGCTAACTATTCAAGACCTGTACAAGCCCGGATCCTTTCCCCCAGATTCCAGCGCTTTAATCTGCCAACCTTCCATCGGATAGCCATGTTGTCGTATCAAACATGTCGATCGCGAAATCGTATTCCTGCATGTCAATCGGTGTTGGATCCCCGGAGCTCTCCGAGACTTCAGAGCTATGGTAATCTGCACTGGCCGCCGTTGACAAGGATCGGCAAACATCATGGACCGGGCTAACCATTTCGGCTCCAACAAGGTCACTGGTTGACCACGTTGTCATGTCCAAGCCCATCAGCCATCCCATGGGATCTATAGAGTGATCTTGTTCTGATAAAAATAGTAACTGGCTGTCGCCCGCTGGGATATCTGCATCCTGCAAATGGGCCTCATAGTTCGTCTGTACCGCACAAGGAGAGGCATTTTGCGGAAGAGCGATGCCGGATAAGAGCCCTGCTTGCTCAACAGTCTTTATCAGAACATGGTTCATTTCTAGRCAGCCCTTTAGAGTTTKTTCCAGTTCAACAACTCTTTGCTGGAGCCTTTCAAGCTCAACCTTTTTCCGTTCCCGGGAGTTATGCGCAGAACGACGATTGCGAAGCACGCGTTCGACCATTCTTTGCTCTCTCTCATCAGCTGTCCTAGCGCGCCGCCTGTCAAATCACGTAAGCTTTGGGCCTAAAATGGGCTTGGAGATTGGCTACCTCGGTGGGATATTTGTACGTGGCTCGGGAAGCACCCGTCCCCACTTGGCACGCCCCCTTTGGGTATTATTTTCGTTTGAAGAAGATATGTTCGTTTCTGAGGAGATATTATGATATACCGCCGCTTGGTCTGGCGAAGTCTGAGGCTCGAGAAGCATTTTGATAAGGGTCAGATGTTCGTTACAAGGTTCCTACTCAGTAACAAGCCTCACAGAGAAAGATCCCAAATCAATAAGCAGAACAGAGGAATATAAAAGACAAGACAAAAAGAGTAGTTTGCTCTCTGTATCTAGACATTAATACGAAAGGTTCACAGGATCAACATTGAAGATAGTGCTTTGATAATAATATTAACGAAGTCAGCTTGGTATCTAGACAGAAATAAGGAGTTGATACCTGCATGTCTTTGGTTTCATTTGTTTTAAACTTTTGGGCATTACGTTTCAGGTTTTCATTTTATTTTTAACAGTTAGCGGCTAATGGGGGCCGTGCTAAGAAGTCAAGAGCTTTAGTTGTAGTTAACGGGCTGACGGCCCAGCTGGCTGATGTTAGAGGCTAGACGTAAATGGGTCATGTGAAGTCAGTATCGTTTAGATCCCGGTCGTAGCCAATTATGCAGTGCATAATTACATGGCTGCTATTTTGTACCAGGTCTTGACGATTGGCTTAACCTTCCTGAAGCAATGATCCTGTCAGCTTGGTGTTTCCCAGAAGCGACTGCTAGATCTTTTGCCACGTCGAGATTGTTACTGCCACGTTGAGAATTGAGATAAAATAACTTGAAGCAGTTCGGTCCAACAGTCGTGCAGTTTATCTCTCTTTTGGGGCCCATGGTACGCACAACATTGCCGCCGGTAGGTTATTAAAACGTGCAGAGCATAGCTGTACTATCTGCTATGGCACACCAGCCATCTGATTTCCGCAGGCTATCTCACATAGAAAAGTCGATTAGAGTCCAATTGATGCTGCTTCCATTTTCTCCAAACTCTTGTGCTCCGGCAAGAAGTTCATTAATCCAACCGGTCTCATTGATGGGAGACGAAAACAGGGTCAGGCCCGGGAAGTCCCATTCGAAGACAAACTGATCTGGGACAAAAGACTCAAGCTCGTTGTCGCAATTCCTCTCTTGAGTCAGAGGAAAGGATGTTTGTCCTCCTCCAGTGCCTCCTTCATCTTGACCTAGCCAACGCTTATACTTCTGTATACTCGTCTTTAAAAGTCGGAGGTATAGTGAACTGGTATTTGATCGAGTGTCGTCTTTGTGTCCTGCCGCAGCCACTAGTTCTAGTTCCTGTAGCAAAATAACAGCCTTGATAGCAAGTTAATTACTGAGGCCTTGCGTCTGCAACTTTTCCGTGTCGGGGAGCAAAGCGGACAACTTGAGCAGAAGAAGGCAACAGAAAGTATTCTTTGCTCAGACAAAGTCCATTGCATACCGGATACTCTTGAGATATATCTTTAGTTTTTAGATGATGATATCAAAATGTTACTAAAGCGAAGCTTTGGTCATTGATAACATGTTCTTCTGGATGGGCGACATGACGTTGACTTTCTCCACGCCTGCAGCCCTTACCGCACGACAAAGAGCCATGTTATCCGCCCAGCAGCGCTGAATAGAAAGGTTAGGCATAAACTAAGGCATCAATTCGTGATGCGGGTGCGAGATACGTATCCAGTCCTGGAACCAAACATCAATGTCGAGTTTGGCGTCTTTCACAAGATCGAGAATCTCTTCGTCACTCAGATGTGAGCCCTGGGGCAAAGACGCATATATCTTTGCACGAAGAACATTCAACTCGACCTGAGTGAAGAGATAATGAGCCATCCCGGTAGCGAGTGGACTTTGCAAAAGGACTCTGCATCTGCGTGAAGCACCTCGAAACTTGAACGTTGGCATTCCTCCGGCATCTACGTGTAGAATGCAGCTCATCACCAATAAATGCAGCCAAACTCTAGTTTTTCGCATACGCGTCGTGTTGTTGTTGTAGGCAGCTTGGTCGGTGTTGTCCATCTGCATGTCTCCCAAGACGGATTCCACGATGAGTGCATCGTAGGCTTTGGGGAATCTAAGACCCAAGGCCATGTGCGTCGCAATTGCAATCAGGAGAGCCCTCTCTCCCGCATAGCAAGCTTGAACAAGGATTGTCTGTACCGTCTCAAGACCTCTCATCAATGGATTCACGATAGCAGCATTGAGCATGCGTTGAGTCTGGAGTGCAAGAGTCCGCCATCTCGAGCTTGTGCCGTTGAGTACACGACACCCAACTGAGCATATTGTGATAAATAGCAAAGCACTGTTGTTGCGGGATAGCTTCAGTTGTGTCAAGTCGCTGGTCAAAGACGGGAACGTAGCGGCATCGACCCATCGCAGGAGACCCTCTGGGATCCCCCTGGCCTTCATCCGCTGCAACAATCTCTCTTTGCACACGCCGTTATATGCTCCCTTCACGTCGAAACTGATGAGACTCACAACRTGACGCGAGCGCCATGCTGAGAATATGTGTTCTTGTAGTAGTACGAGGGCTTGTTCTGCCGATCGCTGCTTGCGCGCGCCAAAGTGGTTAGTCGAGAGGAGCCCGTGGGCCTCTACCGCGTAGGAGATTCTCTCGGCCACCACCGACTCTAACACCTTGCCCAACGTGGCTAGAAGCGAGATCGGTCTCCAGGCTTTCGCAATCGTGTAATCGTCTTTTCCTGGCTTCTTGAGCGGAATGATTCGAGCGTGTCTCCATTGTTTCGGTATCACGCCTTCCTCTAATGATGCTTGGAAAATGTCGAGGACGTCGTGTTTCACCGATGGCCAGACCTGCTTCCAGACGATCGCTGGCAGTCCGTCTTCTCCTGGCGCCTTCCATGACTTTGTCTCCCACAGTCGACGCTCCACTTCTTCCAGAGTCAGTTTCGGCATTACTACTGGAGCTCTTTGTTGCCTCAATCCTTCGTCTTCAATGTTATCTGGCAGTGGCGGGAAGAACTTGGCTAGAAGTTCTTCGGCTTGTTCTCGATGTTTTGTCGTTTTCGTTCCGTCCGCTCTGGTGAGCTGAGGCACTTTCCCAAAAGCTGCATCGTCCCCAGACCTCATGTACTTAGCTGCCTTCCAGATGTTGTCGTTGTCCGCTAGGAACTCCTTCCAATGGTTCATCTTGCGTTGTCGGATGGCGTCGTGATACTGCTTCGCCGCGGCGGTCGCTGTACCCTCGAGGCCCGAGAGGTTCTGGCCGGCACGTCTCGCAGCTCGCGCTCTGTTCCTCCAATATGTATAAACGTGTCGCAGCTGTGTAAGATCATCGGTCCACCATCTTTTTGCGTATGGAGACGGTTTGGCTCTGGGTGTCAGGGCCTGGACAGCTTCTGAGACCGCCATCATCAGTCTATCCGTCTTCTGCTGCACCGTGTTTCCCCTTGGTCTATCTCTTAGTATGTTCGCTATCCTGCTGTTGATCTCCTTCCAGGGTGCATTCTTGAACAAGAGCCTTTCGTCCTGTTTCGGCGTCGGAACTGAGATGTCGAACACCGTCTCTATCGTGCGATGGTCTGATCCGTGCTCCGTACCATGTATCCCACATTTGATGTTCGCATTCGCAAGCTCCTCGGAAACAAGGGTCAAGTCAATCGTTGTTTCGTAGTCTCCGCTTTGCCATGTCTTTGTGCCCCGTCGGAGAAGGCTTCGAAGCATGAAGTCGTTCATCAAATCGATGATCGGATCTGCCTCGCCTTGTCTCGCCGCCGCTACATCGTCTCCTCCCCACATCTGGTCGTGTCGGTTGAAGTCGCCAGCAATCACCACATCCACCACTCTCCCTGACCTTCGCCTCACTTCCGTGATGGCCCTATCAAGCCTACTGCATATGTCTTGTAGAGCTTGGGCATCTCCCCCTGGTACGTAGACAGACGCCGTGAAGACCAGACGCTCCGGCAGCTGAATAACCGCCGCCGTCACATCTGGGGACTCTACTGGCACCTGTTCCGCTTCCACCTCTTTGTTCACCCAAAGCATACTCCGGATCACCCATCTACCTTCTCTCTCAGCTGTCGGCATCATCTTGACCCATCCATGATGTCCCATCGGAACCGTCAATAGTTTCCCTTGGATCCGTCGTGCCTGGGGTTCTTGGATGGCCAACACGGTTGCATCCTGAATATCCTTATCGTTCATCAGGCTCTCGTGTACTGGTCCCTGCTTTCTTACATTCAGTTGAAACAATCGGAATGCGATATTCATGTTGTGACGGATAGAGTTTCTGACAGTTTCTGCTGTATGACTCATGAGGGCCACCGCATGGGACGCATCTCGGGATCGCTTCTGTGCACCTGCTATGGTGGTGACCTTCTCGCGCACATCTTCCGCAGATCTGCGGTCGGTCGCACTGGTAAGCCTTGTGGCTCGTGATCTGTTGGCAGTTATAACATTGATTTGGACGTTCACGACGTTCAAACACTCTCGTGGTGCCGGACTCTCCTCCAGCCACGAAGAAGCCTTCGCCGATGAATCGYCTAGCTTCGGACCGCTTCTTGAGGTACACGACCATCGAACCGTACGCCTTGGGAACGTCTCGCCTGCTGAGCCATGCTACCTTCGCTACCTCGGTGTCGTTCTCTCGGCCAAGAGTCTCTGCGGCTTCTGTCCGAATTTCGTTCCTCTCGTTCAGCACCGCGGTGCGACTGACATTGTCTACCTTGATCGGGTAGAGATCATCCCGTAGGACGCGAGTTCCTCGAACCAGTTTTGTCTCTGCAATTTGTTTCACAGCCTCATGTTCGCTTTCGTCCCTGCAACTAATCCTGATGCGGTAGGGGTTCTTTGGGTCCTTCGTTACGGCCCTACATCGCCAAGTGGGATTATCCAGTTCGGCGCGCACTTCGTTYTCCACTGTCGCTCTGACCAGCCCAGCCGAGGGCCTGGCATTCTCATCTTCTATTCGCGAAGTGTCAATCGTGCAGTAGAGCGTGTCCATAGGGATCTGAGGAATGGTCAAGGTCGCGGTTCTGGGATCGGTTAAAG
This sequence comes from Fusarium mangiferae, assembly GCF_900044065.1. NCBI lineage: Eukaryota > Fungi > Ascomycota > Sordariomycetes > Hypocreales > Nectriaceae > Fusarium > Fusarium mangiferae. The sequence continues at coordinate 8,579 of NW_024573957.1, read as the reverse complement.
GCATAGAYGTCGARRRTCGTGTGACATCAGCGTATGATCGTTGTGGTCCGTCTGTTGCGCTCGTCGCAATAGTTTCGAGCTGTTCGCGGACCCGCTGTAGTTCTTCGGCCATCTGTTCTTTCATCTCAGCCATCTGCTTGCCCATGTCGCCCATCATCTCTCCCTGCTTTGCAACAGTTTCCTGAAGTTCATTGGTCATTTCCATCTGTTCTCTCAGCGCTTCCTGCAATCTTTTAGTCTCCCTGCGCGACTCCGCCAGGAGATCCAGCGCCTTCTGTAGCATAGCCCTTCCATCGCTGCTGTTGCCGCTATTCTTCCGGGTCTCGGTCGGTCGGTCGATTTGTTCTTCGGTCGGTATGTTTCGCGTCGTCTGGCGGGTTGTCTTTCGCGTTTCTTTCGCAGTGTCCTCCAGTTGTCGCGCGGTGTCTCGGACTTTGCTCGTCGGTCTCACCACTCGACTTGATCGTTTTGGCGTTGAAAAGGGGATGTCATCCTGCTCCACCACGATCTCGGCTCCTATTGGATCCGCCATCACGGCAAGCTGACCAGCCTCCACGCACACTTTTTATCAAACCAACGACAACAATCTCTGATTCCCTCGGGCGTACTTTGATAGCGATTTCTAATCCAAACAATAATTTTGCCTCTTCCCTTAAGATCTTCTGTTTCAACAACAATGGCGAAGTGGGGCGTTTGCGCGACGAACGCGTCGGCTGTCCGCCGAGCCCTGTTAGCCGGGCATAGCTGCGGATAAAAGCGGCCACAACCGTGTAGGATAATCAAATCAAATCAAATCAAAATCCATCGTCACCAACACCCGAAACCACAACACAGCGCTCTATGGAAATCGATACCTTGTCGAGCCCAGTAATAAACTGGCTTGAACACATTCCCGCTAAATTTGACAATTCTGAGCCGACACCTCGCATCCAAACTCGCAGCGACTTGAAACGACGACGTTTGTCAATATCAGATCAGTCAGCATCAAAACGTCAACTCATCTCCCCTCCCTCATCTCAGGGCGAGCATTATATTGCAGGAATGGATTTGGCAGTGAATACGACGCCAAATAAAAAAAGACCAGCTAGTACCTCGGGACAATCAAATGAAGAAATCGACGACGAAACACCACGAGGCGATCCCAACAGAGGAAAACAGCGTGGTTTTGGGAAAGCGGAAAGCCTTCATTCCGAGAGCAGCAGCGAGTACTCGCGCAGTAGCAAACGCTCCAGAGGCTCTGCGTCACCATTGAAATTATCATATGTATCGGGGCCCTATGGGCATCGGCTCGCGCGAGACGGTTCTGCTGCATTGCATAGTAACAAGCTCTCAGCTGTCCGAGAGCTCATCGAGGACTTTGAAGACATACAGAGCCGGCTTTGCATCATGCCAAAGAGGATAGAGGAGGCTCTGAAGAAGCAGGGTGTCGGCAGGCTGAATAACGGCATGTTCTTTGACGACCATCATCTCACTCATGGACCTTGTGCCGATGATTTGGTTCGTCAAGCGTTACGCATCGTGAAACATTCCGATATCTGTTCTACTCAGCTTCAGGACGAAGCGGCATGAAACAACCTCGTGCACTCCCGTCTGCTGGACCTTTTCATCCACGACATCCACGACGGACCAGGCCAGGATATCCTTGATTACATGCCTTGGTAAATCAAGCCTTCACTTGCACAGTAATATACTAACACATACGTACCTTTCAGCAATACCACCAATATGAATATTTCATATCACCGATTCGACGTCCCTGCTAGCCGCGTTGATTACGTCGTCAGGCTGCCCGCCCAGCCCATGAGAAACACACAAGACGATGAACCTATCGACCTGTTGGACTCAAACAGAATGCCAATATTGAACTGGACCGCCAACCAGCTCGTGCCCATAGCCTTTAGCATTGAAACTAAGCGTTACGGTAGTGATGTGCTGAAGGGCGAGCAACAGCTTGGGATCTGGAACGCTGCACAATGGGAGTACCTCCTATCCAAGGCCGGCGTTGATGCTGCAAACGAGCTGGATTTCATCCCCGGACTTGTCGTACACGGAGAAACGTGGTCTCTTGTTATCACAACAAGACAACATTCCAAGACGGTAAGCAACATCTTCGGACTTGATCAATGTAACGTTCTGACATTTGCTTCTAGACTCTCTTCCCCGGGATCCCATTTGGCCATACTCAGTCACCCATCGGTGTATTCCAAGTCATCGCTGGCTTGAGACGACTGCGTCGGTGGGTATTGGATGTGATGTGGCCTTGGTATAAGCAGTATTTGCCTGGTCTTCAACTAACGGGTAGTATGAAGCAGCAGAAGAATATCATCATGGCTGGAGGAAGCCAAATAGTTCAGAGTGAGGAGCAGCAGGTCGCTGGGGAGTTGACAGGCATGGCAACCTGAGTTTGTTTGATACCATGATAGCAAGTACTGTTGAGATTACATTGGATTTGCTGTCATCTATAATGGAAGTGATTCTGTTCTACAATACCGCCTAATCTTTTGTAACTCTGCACTTGGTGCTGATGATTCACCTTAAATTCGTGAATTCTATAAAAAGAATCTAATTTTACAAATTGAAAGTAACGTACATGATAAGCGAGTGGATCAGACAAGTGAGTGGATCAGGAAGCCCCGACTCTGGAAATAAGAATTACAACATAGGCATAACAAGCTATTTAATCCATTACAATTAATCGCTATACCCTTCTTAAGACACGGCCACAACTATCTGGCAGTCCTTGCATTGTGTCCTGTATTGCCGCATGTTCTACAACACCTTTCCCTCATTCGTGGCGACCCCCCTTGATCACCACCTTTTGACGATTCGGCCATTACCTGCGCTTCAGCATCCGTCGGATCAAGTGGTTGCCTCCCTTCCTCTACTATCATCACCCCTCCTCTCTGTAGTCGGGTTCTTTTTGCTCTCCGCCGACGGCTTAGTATCTCGTTTGCTTGTTCAAGATCTCGGACCCTGGCCTCTAATAGGGCGACCTTGTGCATGACTATCTTTGTTCCCTTCGAAGAAGACCTCAATGCTTCCAAAATTGACTCTGGAGAGCTACTTTTATGCCTCTTAATTCTACTTTCGAGGTATTCAAGCTGAGAGTGGGTCTCAAGCACCGTCCTTGGCGTCTTTGAAACCCAAGGGGTCGAAGGGCTAGCTGCCTCCTCTGCAGGCGTCGGTGTCCGTAGCTGCACGTCAAGCTTTGAAACCACATTTTCTGGGTCGAAAGGAACAAGACCAGCTCCTCTGAAAGCTGCCTTGATATTTTTCTCCGTCATTATGGCTCGAAATGCGGCGTGAAACGCTGGAAAGAACTCGGTCTTGGAAACGTGGGTCACAGAGCATCGGATYAGATGCTCWATTTCTSGCMCATAAGCCTTCTTGAGCAGGCTGAAGCACACCAAATCGAGAGGCTGTAGCAGRTGAGAMGAATGAGGTGGCATRCAAAGCGTGATGATCTTATTCGCCTTGCAATATCTCTCGAAGTCAACCGAGTGGTGACTTTCATGCCCATCCAGGATCAGAAGGCGGTAGCGATTTCTTGAATGCTTGGTAGTACGCCTATCGAAGTGCTTGAGCCATTCCAGGCCTATTTCGTTATCGGTCCATCCATTTGGAGATGTTGCAATAGCCCAATCGCCTGGGAGGTCGCTTCCTTCGTACCAGTTGGCGAGGTGATATTTGCCTGCACCTATGATGAATGGCGGGATGGTTTGACCTTCGGCATTAATTGCTTGAATGGCTGTAATCCACTCTCGGTTTCCAGGCTGGATTGACTTTGGTCTTCCACGCCTTTCAGCACCTGTGACGACCATACCGCTGGCAATCATACCCATAAGAAAACCAGTCTCGTCAAAGTTGTAAATTTCATCCGATCTGATGTTGTGTTTGGTGATTGTGTTCTGCACAAGCCTAAACCAATTGCGAATAATGGTTGGATCTTCGTATTTGGCTCTCTGGTAGTCATATCTACGGAAAAAACGCGTCTTGAGCTCTTTGTGTCGTCTCACGAAGTTAGAGGCCCAGCGCTTGCCGACAGGCGGCGTGCCGCGGTCGGCGAGCAATCGGTTAGCTATATCCTCAACGCAACGTAGTCGCGGAGGGAAACCTCTCAAATCTAGATCGAGAATGAACTGAACTATGACATTTTCCTCTAGATCAGATAGTCGGCGTGACTTCGGGGTAGTATCGTATCGAGACTGGATGCCATTCTCACGGCGCCATAATGTACTATAGCCAACTTTGTAGATCTTTGCAGCGCGCTGCAGACTCAAATTAGATTTATTTCGGTAGGCCTGGAGTGCCAGAATAATCCTTGCTTCATAGTTGGCTTTTGACATTATTATCGTTTGAGAATCAATTGATTGAGGATAGAGGGTGTAGGTTGAGGGATTTTTGATCCACTCACTTGTCTGATCCACTCGCTTATCATGTACGTTATAAGTTAACTGTACATGAACTTAACTTATACTGGATTTGCATTTTTCGTTTCTGTCAAACACGCCTAAACTGGAAGTGCGACGCATTTTCGCTCTCCATACTTGAGTAGGGGCACAAGTCTTCCTCAGGCCGTAAAATATAGGAAATGCACCGCACTGAGCCGTTGGATGACAATGTCGAGAAGCGCGCCTTATCAATAAGAGCTGGCCCATTACCTGTCCAAACGTCTAGGCTGTGATCCGGAACTTCTCCTCGGTGGTCCGGACCCACAACCCCCTAATTAGTGCTCAAACAAACCCACCGACACAACCGCTTTTAGAAGGTAGGAGTGGATAACCTTGTCGTAGCTCCAATGTCAGTTCTTATCGCGAATACTCGCCGGATGTTGCTTCGGGCACACCTGAGGGTCCCTGTACTTTAGTTATTGATATTGGTAATGAAACAGATGTTTTCCAGGGTTGAACAATGCGAAACATTGTTCTGGGTTAGGTCTCCTGTGTCTGTTGGTTCTGCAGTCTTTGAAGCTAGGCACAGTAGTTTGTGTATGGCTGGCCTGGCAACGCAGCTAGCATACCGCTGTGTAGCAAAAGGCTCCATATCTTAAATAACTGATCTGCCAATGCTCCGTATCAGGTTCCATCCCCCACTTATCTTCCAACACCATTAAGCCAAGCCAACGCTGAGCCGTCGGCTTTACCTCACTTACGAAGCCGAGAGTGCTGAGAGTGGGCGGAGAGCAATTATGGTGTTGAAGAACCTTCACCCCGCTTTACAAAATTCGGGGAACCAACTACTGAGGAAAGCGGATGGAACAATTCTAGTCTCTTGTACAAGTGGGCGAGTGCGCCATGGCCAAAGATCAGGCAAGAAGAAGGCACCTCCGTGATAAGAGCAGCGGGGGGCACAGTTTCCCTTTGTCCGATCCAACGATTACGTACGACGATGTTTGCTACGTTCTGTTGGTTCCCCCCTGCTCGTCGTCGGTTGGGCGAAGACATTGTTGGTGATTAGTGGGTCTTGTATGATTTCTCATACGATAGGCAGCCAGTAACAGCATTCCCTGTTGATCAATTAAATCTCGCGTCCACTGAAACGGAGTCGCCATGAACTTTCGAGAGGTACTAATCATTAGCTTTTTGGTTGAGTAGATAAGCAAAGAGTCCCAACAGCCAGGCCCAAAAACGCCCATTCCCGGCCAAAATCGTTTTCTGTCTCACTTTACCGCACTCAGTTTTTCACAATGTGTTACTTCGACCAGGTTGTTTGGGCTTGCGGCAACTGGAAGTGGGGCAAGTTTCGCGAACAATGCAACAAAGAGTACCGCATCGGAGAAACCTGCGGATTGAAGCTTGTGTATGGGCGGCAAGATGAAGCAAAAGACTGTAAAATATGCGATCGAGTGACGAAGAAGGAAAACCGGATTAGGAGGACGACCGAAAGAATGGCTCGGCTTCATGAATGGAAACTTTTGGCCAGCCTTGAAAGATGCGAAGAAGAGGTGGCTTCCCTGAAGGGTGAAGTTTCGAGACTGCGCGAGCAACACAGCACACACATGGCTGGAAGAGCCGCCTTCCGCCTTGAGTCTGGAAACCCATTCGAGTTTCATACCAGCCTTGGCGGTCCATTCTCTTGCCCAGCGATTCCTGTCGTCCTTACTGAAAGGCAAGATGACCTACCATCACCAATGCTCTTCGAAATCTATGCAGCCAGGCGTCAGACGCGACCTAAAGACAACAACAATCGTCTATTACGTATCTCAAAAACCTCAGCTGGGATCAAAAAGCATGGGAAAACTTTGGCTTAAACTTCCTTACCGGTCAATGGTTGGCTCAACGCAGCCGCTGGTACTGGCTACTCTCCCAAATTCATGGAGAGGAGGAGAGTGGGGAATTGTAACGGACCCAGAAGCAACGCTGAAGATGCCGATATAATGTCTTGCTTACCGAATACAGTAGAGTTTCATCTATCGAACTATGGGTCTTTCATGCTTAGATAGTGAAGTACTAAGATGCTATTGGCGCTAGGGAAATAATAAATGCTTCCCATCATGCTCCCCATATTCTCGAGTTTTCACTTCGGAACAGATCGGCCTACGGCTTTGCGGACTTTCGATGGCGGCCTGTCATCGACTTCGTCCATGTTGATAGACATCTCCTACACACTGGAATGATATGGTGCTTAGGGTTTGATGTGCAGATTTTCTTAAAGTGTGTATGATGAAAGGGCCTCGAACAACAGGTTTCAATGTGACGTCGACCGGAACTCATTAAGACCCCGGCCAAATTATATTTCGCCTGCAGAATACTGCTTCTCTAACTGGCGCAGGATCTTTCCAACCACCTCCTTCGCTAGCTTGTTAATATCCTGAACATCAAATCCTTTCTTGAAAATGACCTTGTCCCAACCGACGTTGCTCCCGTCACTATCCTGGAGAGAGTATTGGTTTTTATTCACAAAATGCAGGTATTCACATCCGCCAGAATCACCTAGAGACTTTAATGGGCTTGAGTTCTTCAGAGTTCCAACTACACATTGCTCGTTCTTCAACTGCAGTCGACGACTGCGCTGTTTGGTTATTCTCTGCTCCTCGCGTCGTGTGCGAGCCCGTGATGCTTCTATCACGTAAGATTAGATGTCCATTTCGGGTCATGGCTTTGGAAACTCACTGTGTCGATAGCGAGCCATTTTTCTCGAATACTTAGCTGTGGTTCCAAACATCCATACGTTCGAAAGAGGTGTCGTCAAGGTCAGACTCAAGCAGCAGTCGTAAAGATGGTGGGGCGATGCGGGGGTTTCCAAACGGCCCATGACGCCATGGATAGCGTGGCACAGGCCATCCGCCGCAGGGTAGGCATGATCTTCACTGCCTCAGGAAATAACTGCATTAGATGCTTTAAGTAACTCTGCAGAATGAAATACCCTGCACGAAAAAACGAACAACAATCAATCAACCATTTGCTGCTGCTTATCACATTCACTTGAACCCCTCTAGGCACGCCCAGTGGATTAGTCAGGAAGTCGTCAGTGGGTATTTGCAGGAGTGCTTTCACTTTAAACAGCCTCTGATTAGTTGCTACGAGGCAAGGGAGACAGTCCGGTTTACCAGCGGCTTACCTTATATAAGCTTTACTATGGGTCTTTTTGGTCGATACAGATCGTTTCAAGAGAGTAAAATGCAATTCATTGAAAGGAGTCAATTGATAAAGGCTCTTCCTATATTCTAGTGTGCTTTTCACTTCGTGCATTGGCGTGGTTGAGACGCAGTGCGTCAAAATCTGTTTTCTCCTTCTATTTGAACGGAGAGGTCAACCAGGACCCCTCCAACCATCATCGATATCCCCAAGACGCCTGGGAACCGGGGTCATTGCTTTTATTTGTGCTGTAAGATATAGGTACTCTGAACAAAGATTCTGAGATCCCTAAAAAGGAAAAAGATGGTAGGCCCGAAATGTTGGGCATCAAAGGCCGCCAGATAATGGTAGGCCTCCGCATGAGAGAAGAGGCAACTAGCCTGCTAGGACTAATACTAGGACTAATGCAGCCGCGACATGCAATCACCAACAACTGGGACGGTTACCCCACGGTGGTAAGTCTGATTGGTGCTAATGTTATCTCTCACCTTGAGCAATAGCGCTCAAGTGGCCGCCTCTTTTGTAAACTTGTTGGCTTTTCTGCAGGTCTCTCTAAGGTTTTCTTGCCGAGTTAATTATGCGTTGTCTTCCTGCGAATAATTGGTTCCGTTCTGTTGCTGTATGTTGGAGGCCTACCAAACGCTCTGTGCGCTCCTGGAAGGTCTTCAAATGGTTGGGGGCGATAAGCAGATTTAAGTTAACGTGGTTGATAAGCGAGTGCAGGAATGATCAGTTTGTTATGTTCAGGACGTCGGAAGTGGTGTTAGGATCTTTACAATCTTTACAATCTTTACAAGAGTTAGGGGGAGCGTGGGAGCCGTGAAGCGTTTTTGCCGCAAAATGGACGCGACCGGTGACGTGATCCTGGTGCAAGGAGGAGCATCTGCCGCGGCGACGCGTCGGACCTCAAGAGCCATGAAGCCGACGGCAAAACTGCAGGAACAACTGCAGGAAAACCCGCAGGCGGTGGGGAAAAGGATTGGCGTAGCTACAGTACAGCCC
>NW_024573953.1:65538-69122 GCF_900044065.1 Fusarium mangiferae | reverse complement strand
TTAAGGCAAAGCGGTCAACATGATATATAGCTGCGGCCTTTCTAAGACTTAATTTTGGGTCATTCTGGAGGGCCTGAAGGGCAAGAATAATCTTAGCTTCATTTGGAGACTCTGGCATATTGGATTGTTGAGAAATATCTGATTGAAAAGTGATAGTGTAGGTTGAGGGATTTTTGGAGCACTCGCTTGTCTGGAGCACTCGCTTATCATGCACGTTAAATCCAAACCGTCAGCGCTTATGTCAACGGAACGGCCTATGGGAGCGCACATATTAACCCCAGTAGGTGGCCGCTCCCACCAGCGCGTCGATAAAACCAGCGTCAAAAAAAAAATACACACTCACGTCTCATTAGTTGCTTTAGTAACGGTGCTTTGTATGACTATTCTTAGGCGACGTACTGCTTCAATCTTGCATAGGGCCCACCCATTATGATCAGGCTACAGCAGGACGTCCACTTACCCAACATCCATCTTCTACGAAATAGGCACCGGAACAAAGATATGCTTGGGGCAACTTTGGGGCTATTCTGATAGCTAGAGTTTTCAAGTTCTGCTTGTGCCGAGCCCCTCTTGCTTGAAACTTTACTCCTGTGCTTCATTTACTAGAAAAGATGAATTTCTTCAGCTTAGCCATACCCACCCGATCGCCTTCCACAGTTCCTGCTATTTCTTTATCGACCCAACCCTCAGTATAGCCACCGCCAAAATCCGAAATCCACACATTGTTATCCCGGTCTACCAAAACGTTTTCTGCCTTGACATCTCCCCAGACTATGCCGGCCTTGTGCAGCCCTGAGAGGGTAGCATCAAGCTGGCCTACCCATCGTTCTCTGATCGCAGCCGGAGGGTCATCGGGATCGTCAGGGTGGATTCTTGTAGACAGCGGACAATCTCCATTATCAATGTAAGTTAACAAAAGGCCAAGAATAAAGTCAGAGTCATCCATAACAACGCCGTAGAGATGACATAGGTGCAGCTGAGAATCCAAGCCGGCGGCGTGAATCATCTTATAGGCTTTGAGCTCCTGTTTAATCTGAACGCCAGAGTTGCACGGCTTAAAAAAGCATTCAGTCTGGCAGTTATCGATAAGAACCTTGTTGGGCGGCTTGAAGAGCGCGTCCTCGGGATATTTGAAGCTCAAGATGATTCCGGCGGGATCGTAGAAGGCTGTCCATGTCTCCAGATCGTCGAGGAAATCGTCATCAAAGCGGACGAATGACGGCCGATGAGGGGATTGTTCTGCTTCGATACGGCGCGGATATAGCTTTTCATCAACAATATCTAGGGCAAAGACGAAAAACTCTGGGAAAAGATGATCGTGCAGAGTGATCCTGACATCCTTTGGGAGGCATGATGGGTCGGGCGCGAGCTCGGCGAAGAGTGGCCCAAATGGGCCCATGACCCATTCGTAGACGTCGGTGTCGTAGATGTTACCAAGGACCTCTTCGCCTGATCGGAGTACCTCCAGATACGATAGGTACTTATCCGTCATCATGGGGGAGTTGACAAACTGGGATGGCGAGATCTTGATGTAAAAGGCCTTGCCGTTTCGGCGGACCGTGAAGCGTGCATCATAATCATCGTTCCGGGTGCTGGTAATATGGTGTTCGATCTCGTATCGCGGCGCTATGGTCATTTCGGAGGCTTAGGCGTTAGGTGAATGGCGAAAGTCCTCCCTGTCCAGAAGGGTAATAAATGATCCCACAAAGAACCGCTGTATCGGGGGAGGCTCGGGCTGTTTTGTTCGTCTGAATGGCAAGTCGTTCGTGATTTGGCCGCTAGAATGAAACTCTGGTTAACAAAAGCTGTTTCTGGCAACGAAAACAGTAGGTGTATGGGTGTTTGAGTGCGTGAAGGGGTTGGTTACAGGGCTGCGGGGTAGATGATGTGGGCTTCATTCACGCCGTCGCGCACCGACCCACCTGTTTACAAAGGTACACGGGTCAGCGGTTTAACCCTTCGCGTAACCTCGAACTGTCTGCTTCTGTGCTCTACCCTGTCACAATAGCGACATGATTACAGAGGGTTCGAGAAGCACGTGTCAAGTACAGATACACTCAACTGAACTGACAAAAAGCAACCATTGGTGACAGATCTGACTTTTTGAGAATCAACATGGAGACCGAAGTTAGTTTCTGCGTGACTTTAGCGCTGCCATTTCTCTGATCATAGCGCGGGGATTCCTCGTTTTGGGGTCACTTCACGCAGGTTTTAAATGGTCTGAAGTGCAAGCAATAAGTAGAGAGAGACTTTTTGAATCAAGAGACGAAGCATCTAGACTTAAGTGCTGAATCTTTGGAAGCCTGGAGAAGAGAAGCCAAATAGCTTATCAAGCGGTCTGGCGTAGGCATGAGGATCAGTCTTGGCCGGCTGCTATCCTGTACTGGTTTGCGCGCTCGGACATAGCACATCTCCACAATGGCCACTTTACTTTCACGCGACCCTTTGGTTTTGCATATTGATCTAATCCTACAACTAAGGTTACGGATAGGAGCGGCATTATTAATCATATCGGAACTGGAGGAATCTGTACCACTAATCTGCATGCACGCCAACGGACCTATTTTGGGAGTTGTTGCATTAAATCCGGGGATATGACTCCAACGCGTCGCTGGGGCACGCTAAATTCGTCTACCAATCAAGCGTTTCCGCGCTCCACTGTCCGTGGTGCATCCCACTTTTGTTGACTGATTGCCAGCCAGTTCAAGGCCAGACGGCGTCGGGCCCTCAATTAGGAGTCGCGGAATTCGTCCAATATCGTCGTCTTGGAAATTTCGCCAACAACATCCGCCCGAGAGTGACGACGAAACCTGACCGGAACCCATCCCTCATCAGCCATGTCTTCGCTGCCGACGTCCCCGCAACTTCCGTGAGGGTTTACCCATACCACATTGACTGCTGCAACGCGATTGTCTCCTCACCGTGTGAGCTTTCGTATCCTCAATCGGCGGATGAGGCTTCGGCGACGGTGCAGGCGTTTCTCCCAACCTTGAGCGTAATATTGGTGGGGAAGTGTCGGACTCAAAGGTTGTCGTGGAAGCGTTTCGGCACGCCGCAATACGTGCGCTGCGACGAAGTCCTTCAGGACTTGTCTGAACATTGTTCAGGTGCAAACCACCAGCGACAGGATGCTCGAGTTCTGCCTGCGTTTTTGTGGCATTTGACGGGGCCCTTTCGTTTGCCACTCTCGGTCCTCGAACGTTAAATCTCACCTTTTTCGGGCTTTGTCTCTCTGGGGACTCTTCGTCGGTAGTTCGCCTCTTCTTCGTTGTCCTCTTTCCATCAGACCCGGACCTATTTGCTTCTGACGAGCTGATCTCACCCTCAACCAGGCGAACCTGATCCAGAACCCATTGCACAAGGACGCGGTGACGAGCAGCATCTCTCTTCGCTTCATCGTAGTCGAATGTGGCCCGAACAAATTGCACAATGAGATGCGATCGTCTTCGAGCCTGTTCCAATCGTCGCTTTGCGGCAAGCAATTCCTCCGCGCCATGTTTCAACATCGCTATTCGCTTTGCCTTGGGAATATGCAAACGTTTTGGGTCTTCCTGAGTCAACACATATATTCGTTTCGCTTTAGA
>NW_024573953.1:58058-62478 GCF_900044065.1 Fusarium mangiferae | reverse complement strand
GTTGTCTTTATCTGGGCTTCTAATTACCCTTAGCTCCAATCGTAGCTGGTATGTGATGAGAACAAAATTTGGGTCAACTCCCATCACTATGTCTCTTTAAAYGATRCGACTTYCCGGCCAAGAACCGCTATGCCCAAGCCAGGATCATGGCGGGAAGGCCCGAGTCCACTGAATTAGCTTAGATGGGGCTCTTGAATCACGCTCCATGAAAACAAGCTTTCGTGCAAGGGTGATTGCTTGAGTTCTTGGACGTTCTACCTTGTGCGATACGTTAAGTACTGCGGGGATTAATCCTWCACCTACTGCCATAGCGTGTATAAGGATGCGTCTATCTGACGACTGCTATGTGTCACGAAGATGGGCTGCAATTGCAAGACAGACTGTGGTGCATGGATTCGGTCGATTAACGCAAGTACGCTAAGTCACATGATGGCGTGAAAGGACCTTAGGCAGATTTCTGCGCTGGCAGTCTGTGGTATTGCCGTTCGAGCGGCTGATGGTTGAAGAATAGCATCTTAAGGCTTGATGTTTGATTCAGGGTCGGCTGGGTTCAATCTTCAACGAAGCATCGAAGTGGGTCCTGTGGTGCCTTGGGGCGTTAGGACGAGCAGCCTATTAACTCACTAACCTACCTGTTAGACTAAGCGGACCTGTTCAAGTAGCCGGTCTCATGAGTTGGTTAGCTTACGATGGGTTCTGCATACGATCAGATCTGCGTATGCGGCTCTGCTTTGTGCCTAATCGACATGCACTAGTCGGTCGAATTGTCTTTCATCCCTGAGAGCTTGGTAGCTTTTCGCGAACTGCAACTGATCGTTTCTGTTGCAGATCTGATCGTAGTCAATCCCTTTTCCGGTTTCATTTGTCTGCTTGCCCCGTTGCGCCAGAAACATGTACGTTGGATCGCCGTCTTCCAAGACGAACTGCTTGACTGCATCTCTACTCAACATCGCCAACGCAAGGCGAGATACGTGATCCGCCATGGTCTCATTCTTGTTCCAGTTTGGCGTAACGACAAGCTGACCCTGCTCGTCGAGAGACTTCATCTTGAGCAGTGTCTCTGCGTATCTACGGGTTTTGTCGCAGACATCGTTCTCGTTGACCTTTTGGGCCTCTGACCGCTTGCTCTTGTGTGATGGAACTGCATCGGCCCATTCGGACTTGGCCAAGACCCTCTTCCGTTTCTTCATGCTGGAAGCACGCCGTGAACTTTTCCTCTTCTGTCCTATACTTGCCGTTGCATCATCGGAGTCGGAATCGCTGTCGGGGCCCCGTGGTGATATATCGGAGTCAACGCACTCATTAAGAATGCCTTCCCTCCCCTGTATATGGTCGTTAATCGAGAGCAGAATGGGCATCATCAAATAGCTTCAAGGTATCAAATGTGCCACGACAGAGCAGGCAAACAACATCGCAGAAGGAAAGGACTGTATTTATCAGGTAATGACCGGCGGTATTTCCTCCATAGCTATAAGAGCTTTGCGTTAAAGAGAGTCAGACTTCGACTCCTAAAACCAGATACATCCCATCCCCATAATGCCATGATGCCAATCTAGGACTTTCTCTCACTTAAGGCCCTCGAGACCTACGGCAGTTGTCCTCGAACTCACTGTAGCACCCTGAGACCAGGAGGGCGGGCGATACAGCGCATGCGTAGGCAAATTGAAGTGGTATAGGCGCATCGACAAGGCAGCCCTTCGAGTTGACGTCCCCTTGTCGGGATCGCGGCGGGTTTTGAGTTTGAGTCTGAGCTACTTGTTCGTAAGCGGGAGGTGGCTCCATTGGGGGCTGGTCTTCTCCGAATTAGCTTCTGTAGAGTAGCAAGTTTGGGTGAAGAACATACCAGCGCTGACAGCGGAGTGTCTGGTAGGCTGTGAGGTGCTCATGATGAATGGAGGCGATGTTGATAGCGTGGGGAGTGGAGGACTGGGAGACGCTTGTGATGGGAGACCATAGGGTCAGTACCGCCAGACGTCTCTCTTTTATATCCGACCATGGCATTCACAACCAGTCTAGACCACATGCCTTTGTTTACTTATGCCAGAAGGCGTCGGTTGTAGTATGACAAGATAAGGTGGCCTGCCATGAAGCCACAGAAGGTAGGGCATAACAACTCAACTTCTTGCCCACGAGTAGGATAAGAAACTGCTCACGTCGGTATTTCATAATCCAACCGCCTGGTCCATCCAAGAATGCTTACGTTGAGTCTTTTGCGGCCTTACCCTTGTCCCCGCGAGCTTCGTTGGTCCTGGTGTGCTCCCCAAAGCCTAGCATATGACCTCCCAGTTCCTCCGACACATGGAGGGTTGTACGGGCTATAGGCACGGTAACAACAGTTTATGGGTGGCCTTGAGTCATCCTTGACAGCCTAACGCAAAGAACTGATTTGGACTGAGGCAACTGCACTTCCCTGCGGTCTTAGTGAGATTGGCCCCTCCTTAGACAAGTCGGCTGCTCTCCTTTCCGTTTCATGAGTATGGCTCCTTACGGCCAATCATTGCTATATTGAAGATTGGGTTGAGAAAAGGCACCCTTCCGCCTCGCAGACATCGCCTCCCAGTCGCGCGAATACTACCCCTAGTTCTCGACACCAACAACGCGCCAGAGCGCATCTTAGCGCAACCAAATGTGCCGCGACACGATGCTTCAACCCCTCGTACCCAGCAAGACACACACCATCGACTGGACAAGGGAATGAGGGGTTATAGGGCGCGTGATAATCTCAGACCCTGATGAATTGATAGATGGAGGTTCTTGGCAATGATTTCTTCGCTCATTCATACCTCGACGACAGAGAGCCAGTCATCCTGATCAGAACAGGACACTCACACACCCCATTGAGGCTCTAGAGTCAGCGCGCAGTCCGGAGCGTGCGTCCAACGGCGTAACGCGACGACATTTGAGCTTCATGTAGGGTTCATACACGTCGCGTACACGACTTGATTCGCATCAACATTGGAGCTCAGCTTTCTCTCTGCAGAATGGCTTTGCTCTGGTCCAGGTCAACTTTGGTCAAGTGCGTTGAGCTACCCAGCTCCTACAAACGTAACAATCGTGTCGTTATCAGGATTGAGCCATGATCTCCAGGGAAATAACTCCGGGGGTCATATGCTCCTGTTGCACCACCTTGTTCATGGTCTTGATCGATGTTGTCAAAAATCAATAGCCACTGGGTATTGCTCGGGCCACATTCGGCTACGCGGGTGCAAAGAGAGACGCCGCTCGTCATCGTATTCTTGTGCAATGGGTTTTGGACCAGATTCCTTCGATTGAGGCCGAGGTGAACCCACCCATAACAAACAGACCTAAGTCCGATCGAACGGGGCGGACGAAGAGGAGGCTCACCATTGACGAAGACCCTGCAGAAGTACAAAGCCCGAAAAGGGTCAGATTCCATATTCGCGAGCTTAAAATAGCCAGCACAAGGGTTCTAGAGACAGGCAACACCGGGATCGATTCCAGAGATATCTTCGGCCGCACACCACTTTCGTGGGCCGCGTTCACGGGACAAAGACCTATCGTGGAGCTTTTACTAGAATCGCCGAACATCGAGATTGATTCAAGAGACAACCTCGGCCGGACGCCGCTATCATGGGCCGCAAAAGGGGGGTAGGGGCTTATTGTAAGGCTTTTGTTGCAATTGGGCAACATCGAAATAGATTCCAGAGATTCACGTGGCCGCACGCCGTTGTCGTGGGCTATAATAAGGAGACACGAGCTTGTTGTCAAGATTCTACTGGAATCAGGAAACGTCGACGTACATTCCATAAACACTCCAGGCCGTACACCGCTGTCGATCGCCCCAGAACTGGGGCATGAGCCCATTTTCAAGCTTCTGCTAGACGCGAGGCAAGAGAGGCGAGACCGTTAAGCCTTCGATCTTCTTTTCTACTAGCAACGACCGGTGACACGAGGTTATTGAGGTATATTTGGTCTACAAGGCAAGGGGGACCTGTTATGTTTAAAAAACCACCATCTTGTTCACGGTAGTATTCGAAAATAACGACTGTGAGGACGCATCATCAATGACGGAGCCGAATGCACCACCGTGTCAACCGCCCCCTTAATGGCATTAATCCTCTGCTGACTCTGAGACGTCGGGCGTTTGCCTCTGCATCTCATAGAACCGTCTCTCGGTCCAGTCATACACGTTGTCGTGGGTAAAACCCCTGGATTTGAACAAGCGACGGAAACAGTGGCGTAGATGGGCGTAGTCAGGCTTGTCGTGGAATGCAAGTGACCTGGTATACTTGATATACGCGACAAATTCTTCTGGCAAACCCTCACAGATCGATTCCACCGGTATGTTGATCTTCTTCTCTTTCACTAGATCGTCCTTTTCGTCTTTCGTTGCAGCTCGTAGACCTTGCCAGGGCAACTCACCCCGTGACAAGTAGACAAGTACATACCCTAGAGACTC
>NW_024573953.1:40074-57862 GCF_900044065.1 Fusarium mangiferae | reverse complement strand
CTAAACCAAAGTCGATGGTGTACAGTATGTTGCCTTGCTTGCCGACTCCCATGAGGAAGTTGTCTGGCTTGATATCGCGATGGAGAAAGCCTTTGGAATGRATGTACTCGATTCGAGAAATTGCCTGGTCCGCAATAAGGAGGACAGTCTTGAGCGAYAARCGCCGACCACAGTAGTTCAACAAGTCCTCCAGAGACGGGCCAAGAAGTGTTTGAACCAAAACGTAGTAATCACACTCATGGCCAAACCAAAGGACTTGAGGAATTCCGACTCCGCCGGCAAGGGCTCGATAAGTATTTGCTTCGTCCTCAAGCATGTAGGGTCCTCTTCGATCACGCATCAGCTTGATTGCAACGTCTTCTTTGGTATCAACATCGGTTCCTGGAAGGTCAGTCTCGCGCCATCAGCATGAAGTCACGAACCAAACGTACCCGCATACACAAGGCCGAAACCGCCCTTGCCGATCCTGTAATCGACGCGATATTTATCCCTAATCATGATCTATGAATCACTAACGTGAGCATACAACCCCTTTTTCTTTTTTTCAGCCATGCGATGAGCCATACCTTCATCTTGGTTCGAGAGCGTTGTAAAAAGAAGATAGCCTTCAACAATGAGACTGATGAGGGTGGGGTCGATGCAAATACACCAAATCACATGAAAGCGCGAAAGTTCTTGCTGGCCGTCGGCAGATTTTTGCGCTGGCGTGCTGTGCATTTGCGTGGCTCCTACCCAAGCGGCTGATGATTGGATAGCAGCGTCTGAGGGGAATGAGGGTAACCCATCGACCCACCTCAGGAACATGCGTTAACGGCCTGCCGGAGGAATAAAGTGCCGACCCGCATGGATAACTGAACATTCCTTTCCAATCAATCAAAMCCTTCTCCTACACCACCACCAACAACTGTCACACTGCTGCCTGCAGCGCCAGCTCAAACGCAAWYRACCAACACGACGCGGCGACCTTTACGGCGGTCCAAATATCCCTTATCTCCCATTCCCATTTGACATTCGACGATGGGTCACTCATGGCAAGACCACAGAACCGAAAGCGACAGCGTGACGACGAGTCTCCGCAAGCCGCCATCGATCCTCCAGCGAAGAAGGCTAAGACAAGAAGCGAAATCGAACGTGAAGCCTGGGCGTCTTGGGAATATCCCCCTGAGTTCTACGATAGACTCTCGAAGGTCAGCCTCAATCGTCGAGCTCTGAAGGAACTCGACAGACGTACCCGTGCTCGGCGCTCTCATCCATCTCCTTCAGTCAGTCCTAGCGGGAGCAGGCGGAGTACGGATAACCTGGTGATGCATCACAACACGATCGTCTAGGCAACCAAGTCATGAGGAATGGCACTCAGAGAGACAAAATCACTCGGCAACTGGGTGCTATATGTTTCGAGATGGAGGCTGCCAGCCTGATGGACATTCTCCCTTGCCTGCCGATCCGGAGGATTTGTGATTACTTCGATTCTCACAAGAATAAAGGATGGTAGAGGCATGCCGCCGCCACCGCAGCAGTATACACAAGGGAGCTACTAGGTGTGCACCTCGTTGCTGAGGTGCAAACAAAGAATGACACCGCGCCCAATACTCGTAAGTCAAGTCCCAATTTTTGGACGTGTTTTCCTTGTCATGGATCAAGGCCAGGAACTATAGATGCCGGGTACACCACAGAGATAGATGGTGAGAAGTTTCCCCCCTGCTCATCTCGTACAGTCACTACGCTTCTCCTGACTGAAAAAGGCCATGCCGAACCGGTTGAGTCACGCTTAATACACAGGGAAAAGGCAGGTTGGGTCTTGGGCTTGTACATAAAGAGGCAGAGCTTCTCCAGCGACTTAAAAGCAACCTAGAGCAAACAGCCGTCTACCAGACTACTGCATTCCAAACAGATTGAGCCGCTCGAAGTATGACGTAAGGTACCATTAGATCATCATAATACGTAACCAACGTCACTACGGATCTATGAAGTCTAAGATCGAGGCCAGACGAGAACAAAAGCGGTGGTGTCGCAAAGGCTAGTCCTTTTATCCTATTACGCATGGCAATGAGTCCGAAAATCCAATCCTCTCGTGTGACATCAGTAAATCGTGAGGACAGGATGACTTCTTCCGCTGAACACATGACTGCTTTAGGGCCGAAAGCTGTTTGCTTCGCAATCTTTACCTTGAAACTCATTGTTGTTTCGGCTCCTCTGGTTTACCGTCGTTCTTCTATGACGATGGTGCTAGTGCGTTGGAATGCTGGAGTGGAGTACATATCATGACTGAATAATAGAGTTTCAGATCTCCCTTGCTAAGCCAAAAACATGGGCATGAACGAAGCTTGAATTCAATCCTCATAGGAAAGCTTCTGAAATGGATGACTGAATGACAGGCAACATTCCATCGGCCTCCCTCCCTTTCCCTCCCCCCACCCGGCTACAAGCACTTCCGAAGGTTTAAATTCAACTGACGTGCTATTTGTCTACAAATCTGTTCATCCGACCAAGGGGAGGTTATTGGTGGTCTTTCAGAAAGTGGCTTAGTAGTGAGAAGCGAGAAGTGCGATCGCATGTGAGGAGGACGAGGGAAGAATCATTGATTACGGATGCGGCCTCCTTTTCTCGCGGTAACGATCCCTTAGGAATCAGGACATACGTGAGATGCTTTTCAACATCAGAAATTGATATTAAACGTCACTATAGTCAGGTTCAGCAAGCCTAGATACTTTTGAAACATATCTTGAGATCCATTACATAGTTTATTCGTGCTCCGTGAAATCTTATGATGGGCCAAAACTTCTCGAAGAGTTTTAGGTTCGGGTACTTAAGGTTCGGATGCTGGTGTATAGCCGGATATGGTTACGGTTTAGTTTATGCAACTCATCGACAAAAACGGATTCATCCGTGGCGCAAGAAAGATATAGAAAGACAGATATAATAATCTCGTGGGAGATAAAGCATGGACTTCGAATACACTTCCTCCAGCCCCGACTTACCTTATCACCACGTGTTAGAACTGTTCGTTGCTTGAATCACCAAAATGCGCATCGGCTGCTTACAATTTGCTCCGCAACTGGGCGATGTCGACAATAATTTGAACCGCGCTGATGCTGTCTTATCAAAAGGGAAGACAGAAGGACTAGATATTCTCATCTTGCCAGAGTTAGCATTCTCAGGTACGTCGTCTTCTTACCCAAGAATTGAGTTTGTTCTACGACAATCTAGACAACGAAACTGCATGGCCCTATGCTAGTGTCTAACTATGACATAGGGCACAACTTCAAGAGCCTAAACGACATTGAGCCATTCTTAGAATTTTCTGGGTCCGAAATCACCTCACTATGGGCCAGGACAGTCGCCCTCAAATATGACTGTACTGTTGTTGTTGGATACCCCGAAAAGGTCCACAATGCATCAGCGCTTGACACGTCAACTTCCCTACCACAAAATTATAACTCAGCCCTTGTAATCAACCGGGAAGGCGAGACTGTTGCAAACTACCGCAAAATATTTCTTGCTTCTATTGACGAGAGGTGGGCAAGAAGTGGACAGGACAACTTTCTCAACCGGCCTACTCCCAAACTAGGTATGGTTTTAATGGGTATCAGCTCAGACATGGAACTCATTCTACCCTCGGCATTGCAGCATGAGTTCGAATTTGCCACTTGTGTCTTGAGGGCTCAACCAAACTTATTGATTGTGTTACTGGCTGAGATGACCAAGGATGAGCCTCGACACTTCAGCCGTGAACCAAACAAACCTGATATGGAAACTTTGGAACACTGGGTCTTCCGCTTAGAGTCTGTCATCCGCTCAGAGAACCAATCTGAGGTAATTGTGGTTTTCTGTAATCGCACGGGTTATGAGGATGACGCCACCTATGCTGGTACTAGCGCTGTCCTTGGCATCCACGAGGGCGAGGTCAAGGTCTATGGGCTTCTTGGACGCAGCAATAAAGATTTGCTAGTGGTCGACACTGAAAAACCGGCTATTGGGAAGCTGGTGTATGATCCTCAAACCAACGAAGGAGGTTTGGGGTGGGCTGACCAACCTGCGGATGCTGGGAGTGATGCCGAAAGCTCGAAGAGTGGGTCTTTGAGACTTGCAATGCATTCTGCTGAGACGACCTCACGAAATTTAACGCCTTCTGGTCAGCAGGACGTTGGCAAAGAGAGCGAGTAGATTACGTTTCGAGCCCAACGCTGTCAAGAGTAAGGCTTGTGGAATTTTGGGGCCGTCAGCTTTGCCTGTATACAAATTTGAGGGTACATGGGTCCTTGTGGTTCTAGATCTCGTTTACTGAATAGCAATACAAGGAGTCTCAATGTCATATGTCGCCAGCACAGATCCAACCTCGGGAGCGGTTCACTTTACCTATCGTAAAACTCCGTAATATTTAGCACGCGAGCGAAAATGAAGATTGCTGTAACTAAGGAAGATATAACTACATACATAGGCGGAGACGGCCCGGCATAGTCAGAAATGTATAGCAAAATGCCTTTCTTCTACATATTGAAGGATCATCTCCTTGCGTTGTGCCATCATCCATTTTATGTACCGGAAGAAGTAGCGACCGTGATAAATTTACCTCTTGCGCTGCTAGCAAATTTCTATGAAAGTCGTTACTAGACAGCAAGTGGGATTACAAAACGCCATCGCAGTATTGGGAACAAGGTAAGTATATCACAAGGGATCAACTAGAATCTCATAAATTACCGAAATTTCCTCACCAAAGTCAAATTCTATGTGACTAATTAAAACTCCTGACCTCTCACTCGTTGGCCTTTTTCAATTCAATCAAGTATCGGCACCCGCTGTTAGCACTCTGCCAGGCCAAAAAAGTTTTTACAGGTCAAAGTGGCAGCAAAGACAGCCGTGGGGCTAGCGGGTTCTAACAGTTGCCAGAATAAAGGGACTTGGAGAGTTGACCTTTCTTTGTGACAAGTGTCTCCAATGACACTGAGCTTCGCGAGATCTTGACATCGCCTTCGGCAAGCCAATGCCGATTCTTGTTTTCTCGTTTCAGGATCCCTACATACCAGGTACAAGGAAGGTGGCACTGTGGTTTGGGGTCATAGTGTTATGCCAAAAGCTCAACAAATTTAGAAACCTTACATCTACTCACTGGGTCTCAATAGGGGAGTAGCGAAAGCTTACAAGTGACGGATTACGAAATAATTTATGCCAGGCTTACATTCGATAGCTCTTGAGTTGTGTAAGATCATATATTATCTTCGTATAATAAGCATTCCTCTTTAGTAGAAGATACTGTATCTCTTGTTGTACTGTACAATGCTATTTACAAATCTCGAGTCCAACTCCTGACAACTTTCTGTAACGTGGCATCAGAGACCCTACCGATAATTTGCACTGATCTATCTCCTATCACTATATTTCTCGCCCTCACTAAACCTCCGCCCTCCAAGATTATCATCTGTTGGCTGTTGTTTCCCACGCTGATGTTATCTATATCATATGTCTGCATTTGAAAGTTCTGCTTATCGACGTGATTAGTTAAGGCACAGCCCATATAACTCAGTGGGTTAGTTTGAATGGTAAGTCTTGAGTCTATATTGTTTGTAGGATTTTGTTCAGTTGAACTGCATGTGCTGTTTCGAGTTCCTTCTGCTTGCTGTTGGAGCAGAGTGATAGACTCTCTTAGTAGCCTCGCAGATTTTTCGAGTGTCAATAGAGCGGTATTCTGAAGATGGATGAAGTTTTTCAAAGTATCCACCGATGGTTGGCCAGAATCCTAGAAGTCCACCTGTTAGCTGACTGCTATCGAGTCCTTTATATACTCACGCGTATTTGCTGGCAATTAGATATGTCTCTTGACTGGACTATATTTGTGTGAATGTATAGCGAGCTTCTGGGTTCAATACTGATGTTTTGGTTTTTGTCAATCATCTTGATGATTTTGAGGGATGAAAGCGCTTGTAGTTGCCAAGAGCTGGAGAATGTGTGGACCTCCTCAATGAAGTAATGCGTACTTCGTATTTATAGGCCTTAAACTTCTAACATGAACCTCTGTCATACCAATCTATAGTCCGTTGGTACGATTGTATCGAGTCGAGACATCATCGATTACAACAATCGGTAACGTCAGCGATCTTACTCGTATGCTATAACAACAACTAGATTCAATCTCATCTTTTTGATTACTTTCCATGGGACCAGTTTATACCAAACTCTAATGCCACAATGAAACGAGACCATAAAGAGGCAGGTTTGATGAAGAATCAGTATTAATCTTACTCAAAATCTATGATGATGTGCTCGCGAGCTATTACTTATTCAAGAAAAGATTATAGGCTAAAGCAGCGACCCGGTGGCGCCTGAGTTTAAGCCATAATCTAACAGGTGACCGGTACCCTACGGGTTCTGCTAATGTGGTTGAGGAACTAGCTGAGTCCTAGACGCGGCGTAAAGACGCTTGGGGCTCAAACCCCACTTTCGACAGCACTGCTCCTCTACTGATTCTAATCCACTACGTACAGGAGGCGCACCCGACTCTGTTAGTGATTAGATTATGTGCCAGAATGACCACCCCATGGCTTTTCAGAGCGCGTACCTTGATCAGACTGCAAATTTCCATCTCTAGAATGCGTTTCTGAGAAGGAGAAAGAGACTTAGCCGTCTTGATTGTTTGCGCACATCACGCTAGGCGTGACAATATGGTCGAAAGAATAATGGTCGGAGATTGGAGGTACAGAAAAAACGATCAGAGATAGAAGTAGAAGCAAGATGATAGTTCATCCATACTTGTTGGCTTTGCATAATGTTAGTGTAATTGAAATGATGTGGCTGCTGGGCTAATGATTTTCTTCGCCGTAGCCCCGATGAATACTGTACTGGGCCCGAACTTAACGTGTAATGCTGGTAATCAAATTGAGCGGATAAAGAATAGTGGTATCATGCCCACCGCTTACAGAGTACGAAGCGTCATAGAGTCCGGAAGAAGGTCCTTTTTTGGACTCCATGATGGCTGTAGAGTTTGAGCTATACCATTTGCGTCACTTCCCTTTTCGCATGAGACGTATTTATCTTTCCAGCGAAGAATAAGGATGGGTATAGAATCTAGTGGCAACCCAAAACTTGCTGTCGAGAAAGCCCCTGTCTACTCTGCCCCTTGATTTGGATTGGCACATTCCATCATGTCTTTAAGTCAGCTTCCTCCTCGACCTGGCCCGCCACCTACATACCCCCTTCCCCCCTTACCAAAGCGAGACAAAATCTCTAAGAATTGCATGAGTAGCCGACGATGCCCTTTAAATCACTCTATCACACAGAATATTGGCGGAGAACTTTAGTGGCGGCGTTCAATCTAGCAACCGCGCACCCTCACGATTGCATTTTCTGGCTACGGCTAAACGATGGCTAGATGATTAGTCTTAGATAATCCATCTTGAGGAAGGCGACGTTCCAGATGTTCATGGAACTGTGACCACTGCATACCATTGGAATGATTGATGAGAGTTTCGTTCAATACAGTTCCTATATTGATTGAGCTGAGTTTGCAACAAGGCAAGCTTGGTGAAGGATGCAGATATGAATGGGTATCTGCCGAAGAGCATCGTGAAGCTGGAGGGGCTTGCGGAGATAGCTAGGATGGCCCGGATTTCGTAGGACCGTTATCTAGTGGAAGACTGAATTTACGGCGCGGCAAAGGCAAATTGGACGATCCACAATCTAGGCCTGTCTAGTATGACTGATGCGGAAATAGACTATGGTCTGGAGGGTGGTGGAACTACCTTATACGGCTCTTCTAGGTAGATAAAGGCCTCATTACGGCATTTATAAAAGATACCATGAATGACAGTCACGCTGTGCGCCCCTTCATGTATACCGTTTTTGTCTTTTTCTAACTCCCAGTCTCCCACTTTTTGACTTCATGCCTTTGAAGCAAAGTTACTGTAAGCCCTAGCCGTACTTTGGTCAGAGAGCGCATGACTTTAATGAACAATTTATTGCGTCCATCTTCACCAAGGATCAGCTTCTTCAACTACGGAGCTCACTCTTGGTGCTCGCGCAACTGATCGACTGCCCTTCCAGAAAGTTTTTCCCCACGATCACGCGAAATTGTGGTAAGTTCCCCCGAGGTTAGATTGGGACAGTTGTCGTTTTTATTAACTGATATCGCATAAATATTACAAGAATTAACTCTTGTGATCGATATCAAACTATATATAACTATAATATATTGTCTCTTATGACACTATGGCCCATACACCTCGAGTTCTTTTACTATGTCATCCCTGTCGAAGTCCTTAGCTATCATCGCTGGGGTTCTTCCACTCCTAGTTTGTGTCCGAGTGTCAGCGCCAGCTCTAAGAAGCACTTTAACAATCTCTATATGTCCATATTCAACAGCCCATGACAAAGCAGTCCTTCCACCTCTATCACGCCGTTCAATCAGAACGTTTTCGTCACTGATAAGAGCCTGAACTGTATCGGGCGAGTCAGTCTGGATAGCCCATGCTAGAGGCGTCCATCCATCGATATCTTCGGCATCGACTCCTGGGCAGCCTGCTTCGAGAAGCCTGACGAGAACCTGACAGTGGCCTCGTGCACTGGCCCATGATATCGCATTTCTGTTGTCGTTATCGATGCTCGTCTTGTCTATCTTTGGACTTGCGAGGAGTGTTTCAACTACATCCGTACAACCATTTCCTGCTGCCCATGAGAGAGGCGATCTCCCTTTATTGTCTTTGACATTAATATTAATGCGTGGAAATTTTAGTAGTCGTATGAGGGTGTCGGCCATGCCGTCTCCGGAAGCCCATGAAACAGCTGTACGTCCTGTCTTGTCCCGGTGGTTGATGTCAACACTGCGAAGCCTTGCTAGGGTGGAAAGGATTGAGTGATGACCTCCCCCTACGGCCCAGAAGAATGGGGTTGCTCCTGCATTATCCGGTTCGTCGGGATTGCAAGCTTTCTGGTTCAGTAATTCTTTGACGATGTCATCATGTCCACCTCCGCAGGCAAACGAGAGTGCAGTCCGTCCGTTTCTGCCTGGAGCATTCACATTGATTCGACTGTCTGCGAGCAGAGCTGTGACACAGGATCGATTGCCGTGCTCGGATGCCACTGTGAGTGCTGTCTGCCCCTCCAGCTGCCGCGTATCAGGTTCAGCACCTGACTGTAGAAGAGCAGTAACGATGCGGTCATGACCAAGTCGAGACGCCCAGTAAAGACTCTGATTTTTAATGACTTGAGAAGGCTCGCAATCAAGAAGCAGACTTTTTAGGACAGTATATGAGTCGAACTGTGATGCTAGGATGATTGGATTCTGGTCCATGAGGTCGTCATCTAGTGGTGTTGGAGCTTTTACATGATAGAAGCTTAGCCAGTTACGGCAATTTGCTGTGGCAGGATTCAGTAGTGATCTGGCAAAATCTTTGAGCTCTTCTGGTGCATCTTACTCGCATCTAGCGAAGTGTTCTGCCCAATGCAAGGATGCATATGTGTAAAAAGGATAGTCTGAGACCAATGAATCGCAGATTTCAGGATGCAGGATAGCGGGATCGTGAAACAACGTATTGGAGTCCAGGTCGTGATCTTCGTGGTCCCAAAAGTCGCCTTCAAAGTCGCCCAGAGGTAGCTCACCAAAGACGTCTGTTTCTTCTACAATGACCGAAGTAGGCGAGTCATTTGTTGGAAAGAAGTCGACTGTGAAATCATCAAGAAGAAGGTATTGGATGCATACAGTAGCCAGCTGTAGAGCGGAGCCTTGCGGATTGACCATACGTATCGCAGGAGGGCTGTCGATGCTAGCGATGTATTGATCTTGGAGATAGTCCTTCACGGACTGGTGGACCAAGGATACTTGTTGCCCTGTGACTCTTACTAAAGACCCTAGGATACCCTGAACAGTGTGAGCAATTGAGTTATGAGAGTTTTGCATGATCGACTCAGCCGTAGTGTACGAAGGGTCCATTGTGAATGCGATGTTGAGTTCATCCAGAGACAGGGGCCTGGAGCATGCTAAAAGTAGCTTCAGTAATTTTGACGCGTCCTCTTGATGATCCAAGGGTATGGCAGTCAGATAACGATGGTATATTTCGGCGAGGCCTTCAGGAATGCTGGTTATAATCTTCTGGAACTCTTTCCTCGAAGTAAGTAGACTCTTCTCGATCGATGCGAGAACCATGTGAATCCATAGAAAAGTCCGATCGGCTTTAGACATTATCGCTTCGCATAAAAAGTCCCTGATGTCGTTTGAGAATTGCCTGTTGAGAGAAATTTCATGGATTCGCTCTTGGATGAAAGTCTGAAGGTCTTCAGTGTAGCCAGTTTGGTCATCATCGATTGATATTTGAGATTGAAACACTTTTTGGCTGTTGGCATAGGATTGATGAAGAAATGGTCGGCTTGTGATAAGAAACTTGACCCTGCTACCACCCTTCATCGACTGAGAAGAGTCGGTCAGCATGTCAGATATCGAGACGAGCAATTGATGACATGATGTCTTCTGACACTCATCGAGCGCGTCTAGAATAACATAGAGGGGCCCGGATTTGGGATCCATTGTAATCCTAAGAAAAATACGCCAGAGCGAGGCGAAGGACTGAATGATGCTTGATCCTTGTTTTTCAAACGCTGAACGAATATATCTGACAAGCGAGCGATGACGATGAATTATCTGAAGGATAAGGCCAACGAGTACTGCCCTTGCATCCGTCTGCTTGTTCTTGTTCTGGCACAGATAGATGAGGACATTCCGAGACTTATTGCAGGCATCATCGAAATATTGGGCCAACGAGTAGGACAACATTGTCTTACCGCAGCCCGGATGACCTGTAAGCCACAGGAGAGCATTGGTACCTTTTTCGAGCCAAGAGACGAACAAACTGTGGCCGCGAATCCACTGACATGTGCCAGGGACTGGCTTTGGGGGCGGTTCAACATCTTTCGCGACATCGTTATCACTAAGAAGCAACATGCAGGTTCTTTCCAAGTCACTAAGGACTTGAGTACAATCAGCGATTGATCAATAAAACAAGTCGTGAGGTGGTTACCAATATTAGATGAGTGCGTGCTGGTGCGCTTGATTGTTGGGCCGACATTTGAGGACTTAGTGGCAATCCTTCGAAGAGCTCTCGCCACTTTCAAGTAGCTTTCTGTCTCGCCAGGAAAACGACAAATAGTTCTGTGATCTTCTGGCATGGGAATTACTTCTTCGTATGGAATGCCAAGCATAGCAGAAGCAGGGCTGACAACCTGTCCCTGACGTAAGCTTGCGTTGCCAAGGCATTGACAGACGATTATTGCGTGTAGTGCTACACAGACTTACCAAGGAGGAGGACAGCGGGCCCATTGGCAAAGGCAAAGTTTCATAGAACGAAACTACGTGAATATTGCCTAAACGGTTCCGTGCTGACATCGTCAGGTCTTGGAGCGTATCCGAGTCATATATTAAAGTTTTGAGCAGGTCAGTCCTCACTGTTTTCGGTCCTAATCCAGCAGACGCGAAGCTATTGACAATTGAACCGCAAATACTGGCTAGATTTGCTGCATTACTTCCTCTATGTGGAGTAGCCAAAAACACGACGCCTCGGACAGACTTCAGTACGTCCCCATAAAGGTCGTCGTTTTCGTGAGCAGCAACAAGCGCCTGAAATAGGTCAATCTCGTGTTCTTCTCTTGGTGGTTATACGCACCTGTTTGAAGACAATTCCACCAAGACTATGACACACAAATATGATAGATCGTTTGCTCTAAGAAGGGTGTCAGACTAGAGCTGAATGAGCGAATCAGGTAAATTACGGCATTTAAATTTTCCCGAATATCCCTTAAGGAAACCAGAAGGTTGAGTGCATACTCCTGAACCCTTTCGGACGATTGAGACCATATTTTGGAAGGATAGCCATATGTGTAGACCCGACATCCAGGTAAAAAATTGGGGAGGAGGTCCCGAAGCCATACGGTGCCATCAGGCTCGTGTCGCCATGTTGAGATTGCATTTCCATTAAGGCCATGAATCGCAACAATGTCTACTGGAAAACCCATGAGACCTGCCTCATCTGGCTTGCTGTCCGCTAATATGAATAGGCCATGTGTGGTAGTGCGGGATTTTGTTGGCTCCGTTACACTGCTTGAGGACTCGTCCAGGCGGGCGCATGAGTTCTCAAGTGTCGGCTTGGGTGGCGACTCCGACCGCCCAAGAATCCGGGCTTTGAAGCGTTGTACATGCTTCATGATGATTAAAAGGCTTTGATCTACCTCTTAGAAAATAAAACGATATACAAAAAATAACGACGTCGGCTGGACTCGTTTTTTAGCACTGCGGCTGTTGGTGGCGTGATCTCACAAAGCAAGCCTCCTGAAATATTCAGCAGAAAGTGGACGGGCCGCCCCGCAGTACAGCTTCCACTAAGTTGTAGATTAATCGGATGGTTAGTGTGTTTTCGGCAAAAAGTCAGTCCTCGAATAAATCCCATTGTTTGAGGGATGGTCACGTGCATGACTCAGCAAATAATTTTTCCTTTCTACCCCGCCCCATCGTCATTCATTCTGGGCATTCCAAACAATCTGATGTCTTATTGTAGGAAAGTCCACGTTAAATGAACATCATGGGCACAAAATCTCTCAGTGTTCTTGGCAACGATGGGGCTGGCAAGAAAGCCCTGATCGGCAGCCTCATTTACAAGGTGGGCGCAATTCTAAGTAATCGAGGTTCAAGTATATGCTAACTCGCTATAGTGCGGACTTGAGCTTCCCCAACTGAAGCAGCTGGAAAGTGAGGGGATTAGTCAGTATGAGAAAATTGTACCATTCTTCGAGAAAAATGGACGTGCTCAATCCTTTTACGCCCCTTCTGGAACCTTTACTGTTCAGAGTATGTCGCCAGCATCTTTCCCTATTCTATTGTATATTAACCACCTCGCTCTAGAAAGACAGACACCAGATGTTGCTTTCTGGGTTGTCGATGCTTCCGATTCATCTAGCTGGGGCCCATCTGCCGAGAAACTTTCAGTGACGTTGTCCAGTAGTATGGTCAACCCACGAGAGAAACTCGTCATAGTAGTAAACAAGATGTAAGTCCAGAAAGAAATATATTCTCCTCTTATTTCCATGACTGATGTATTATGTGTACAGGGACTCAGTCAACTGGTCTGAACAGACGTTCAAAGAGGTTGTGGGCGCATTCAGTTCGGTCGATCTGAACAATCGGTATGAGAAAACACCTCCTCATTAAAGTAACACTGAACTCATCATCTCATAGTGCTTATATTATCCCGGTTTCTGCCCTTCGAGAAGGAGGAAACATACTCCCAACCCCCGAAGCGCCCTCATGGGTACAGAACTTATCTACTGACCAGTTTGGGGGATCCGCATCAGTCTCGGGTGAATCGTTGATGAATCTTCTTGGGTGAACACTCACGTATTTTACTTCGATTTATTCCTTGGTTTACTGTAGTATATTATTAACAGAAGGGAGGGGCGGAATCCTTGTGGATCAATAGACAGTTTCGAAATGGGATGAGCCTCTCCGAAGTATTCAGCAAAGAGCTTAAACTCTCTCCTGTAAACACTTTTTTATTGGCACCCGCTGTTAGCGTTTTGCTAGGCCAAAAAGTTTTTACAGGCAAAAATGGCAGCAAAGACAGCTATGGGGCTAGCGGGGCCTTAACAGCTGCCAGAAGAAAGGGATTTGGAGAGTTGACCTTTCTTCGTGACAAGTGTCCCCAACGGCACTGAGCTTCGCGAGCTTTCGGCATCATGGGCTTTGTGCCCTACCCCCTGTTCGGTTTTCCCGTACGACCGACATCTGCAGCTCAATGCTGCCTAGACCGACCTTTGCAGCTTCGACTGCCGAACATCACCAGCAGCCGTCAGCAGCGCGACAGTCGTGTACTGCCCAGAGATCCCCTTTCTTTCTTTCGCAGCCTCGGCTGTCGCCCGAGACACAACCAGGCCTCGACGATTTGTCTCACTGGATGAGACCACCGAACATAACTTGCTGGGTCAAACGGTACAGAGCTTACTTGGAGATCGTAGAACGGGGCGACTGCCTCGTCTACAGAGCAGCGTTCTGGCCGCCTTAGGTTTTCTCCTGCGAGGGTTTCCCCCAAAAGATGCATAGCCCTGGGGTTGCAGCTAATGGCAATCTTGGGGGTCATGGTCCTCCTACCTTTGGGCATGAAAGGCTACTTGATCTATCTGTGTAAGATAATTCTAGGCTGGAGAGGGATGAGTTCCCGCTGACGGGATGCCCTCTTGAAAGCAATACGCCTTTGTGCCTATGATTCGCTGGATGAACTAGATGGAGGCGCTGCTGGAGGGAGGCTCTGCGAGGATTAGCTGTATTGATGACCTAGGACGTGCTTCACCGACAACTACTGTAGTGGCAGCTACGAGTAGAGAGGTGCTTCTTGGGGGAATGAGTAGAGAACAAGCTCGAGCATGTATACGGCTCCGACGCAAGAGGTCTTGCTGATAACCTGAGGGAGGATCAGTACGGCAGCGATTGTAGACAGTTTAGCCCAGCACGTCCTGTGCCCCAGTAGGGGACTTTGTGGGGCTCACGACCCCCTGGACGAAGAGTATACATAACATAACATATTAACAAGAGCTTAGTTAAATAGCGAACATATACTACAAGCCTAGTGATACGCTATGGAAAGAAAGAGTCCCACCAAATGGTCCAATAACAAATCGCCTCAGTACTTGGATCAACAGCAGAAAGATAGCTTCACTCTGCGATCAGGCACAACACAGTTCGAGATGCTGCTTGAACTTGAGAGCGTTACGCCCATCACAACCCCGCCTAGCTCATAACGCCCGAATGACCAAATGTCAATTTCTTTTTTGTCGTCAAGATGCTACGGTATATTGATCTTGTGCGTGCACGTCTGCTCCTTTCTCCAGCAATAGCCTCGCAACCCAATCGCGTCCCTCTCGTCGTGCATACCACAAGGGAACACGACCGAACTGACCTCGTCCGTTCACGTCTGCCCCCTTCTCAATTAGTCGCTCCACGATCGCCATGTTGCCTGCTGCCGATGCCAGGTGTAGCGCTGTATCGCCATCATCATTCTGCACGTCGACTTGTGCGCCTTGATCCAGCAGAAATTGTACGATCGTGTCAAACCCAAAGAGTGACGCTTCATGCAATGCTGTAATGCCCATGTCGCCTCTCGCGTCAATATCTGCACCTTTCTCACAGAGAAGTTTTACGAGTTCGTAGTCGCCCCTATATGATGCATGTTGTAGAAGAGTCGTGCCATCCTCGTCTTTCGCATTGGCGTCTCCATGGCTATCAATGAGGATCCGAGTGAATAGAAGCTCAACTCTTTCAAGGACTACACTATCGTTCGACGCGTTTGACGATGAGTCGTCATGTGGTGTATTCCGTGCGGCCATGAGTAGGAACGAGGTCGACCGAAAATTCACGCTAGATAGAGTATGATTGTTTAATCTGAAATGGTCTTCACCGAATTCAATTTTGGAGAGCCAACTGCCTACATGCCCTTATGCGGAGACAAATGTCATACAAATGGCCGAAACACCTCGTGACTGTGTTTGTGGGGCCGCTTAGGTAATGTCAATTGGCAAAGAGGAGTTTGGAAGACTGGCTTCGTAGCGCGGTATTGTAACACGCGAACATGCACTCCGGAACGTATTGTGACATGGGCAGGAATACGAGAAACAAAGTTCTCCGTAAGCAGATCATTGTGGGTCATGAGTGATTGATACAACCATGCAATCTCACAGTGCCACATTAGTTTACTCCTCCATTATTACAAGGATTCGTTTCACTACCCTTGTCATGCCTCGTGATCAACCCCTCGTCTCTTGCACCAGGATCCATACAATCCTCACCCCGTGTTGGTTTTGGTACCCTTGTCGAAAGAGGCCTGCAGATTTGAGTTTCATGAAACCTCTTGCTGGGAGCAGCCTGATTCAAGCAATCCTGACTTCAGACCACTATATTAACTACCAAGCCGTAATTCACAAATGCTAACTACTCCAACAATTCTTGCCGATTTCCACATTTTATTTATTCCCAAGATGAGAATTGACAATAATCTTCTTGTTCTATTCAATTTCACATTTCGATGTCTTATTCTGTTGATCGGAGTAGCATGCTTTCTTGGTATCCCTGGCGGTACCTGGTATTTTACTGCAATCGTCTACAATGAGCTTTCCTCTTTGAACGGCAATCCACTCCATCCAAACCACATTCAGGAGACCAGCATTTACCTGACATCTCTGTCAATTTTTCTTCCGATGAATATCTGGGGTGCAATTCCATATTGCCGCCTTAACTTTCTTTTGCCATCCATGATTCGTCGTGGTACTGACTTTATGCTCTTTTCACTTGAAATCATCACAACTATCCTTTGCATCCGAGTCATCTCCATTATGTTAATCTGGTGGCCTCTCCTGAAATCAGCTGGTTTTTGGCATGAGGCTAGTCAGTGTAAAGGGCTTGCGATATTTATGGTCTTCATCGTTTTCTTAGCACTCATTCTCAATTCTGTGCTCTTATCGCTGTTCTTATTTGATCGCCCTAGGATCGTACGGCGGATTGCAAGTGAAGGCCGCGAGCAAGTCAAAAACTTTTTGGAGCGTTTGAGGAAAAGACGAATGACGGACGTTGGTGATGATGATGTTGATGAGAAGACGACGACAGTCTGAGTTAGGAAGGGAACACTCACTTAAGTGTATTCGAGGTTAGCTTTCATAGGACTTATTCAAAGGCTGTAGAAATCCTTTCCGTTCATTATTTTAATCAATTTCATGAGTCAACTGGGTTCCGGAGTCGTTTGAGTTATTCCTAGGGTAGGGAACTTTGCCACATCGTATGTTGGCTCAAGACTTGTCACATGCGTAGGCAGTGCGACCGAGCCAACATTTGGATCGCAAGGGAAATCAATGGAAACCTCCGGAGTTGCTTAAAAGCTAGGGTTTCCCAACTTACACCCCTGATGTATGTAAGTGATATATCCGCTGTAGCTTGCTTTTTGGTAGCCAAAAGGCAAGTCATTACTTTTCGATACTAGTGACCATCAAGCCAGGTTCCCGGGGGTTAAGCCTTATACCAGTCTTTTCATGACTTGACGTATTTCTGGTAGATAGCTCGTGGACTGCCATACATTGAATGTGTAGTTGGGTTTGGAGTTGGGTCTCCTGAGGTTAACTGCGAAGACACCGACGATCTGCACATAGATGGTGCAGGCAATCGCTGGTGGCCTTGGCTCGTCCGGGACAGCAAAGGTTATCCATTGAAAATCTTCCAAACACGTCTGCGGATGGTCTAAAGATACGGCTGGCAGTGCTCTTTGTTCTGAGTATTGTAGCTTTGCGGCCGAGTCTAGGGTCTCTTGAGTGCTGCTTTCGACACCCCGGAACAGCAATCTGGGCAGGCATCCGTCCCCGCATAGACGAGAGAGTCTTATTACGGTACTTTACCATAAGCTCAGCGATACCCTCTTGTTTTTGCTTCACACTTTTGCCTATCTTCGTTCGTAGCATACCAGCAGAACCATCATACAGTACAATTTACTCTGTCATACATGCATATTGAAGGAAGGGACTGAAACACACAGACCAGCTGTGAGATCTGCCTATCAACTACACGTGCCGCAAACGCCTTTGCTTCACACGYCGCCTCCGTCTCAATTCGTTTGCCTCCAACGCGCTCTTTGTACTGAGCGCATCTACCCGRACTTCCAACTCATCATATGTAGTCTTGAGTCCTCTGATCTGTGTTTGATAATAGCGATTATCTTTCATCGCCTCACTCCGTTCCTCCTCGAGTTTCGCAATGAGAGTGTTCTGCCGCGCAATCTCTTCATTA
>NW_024573953.1:35988-37961 GCF_900044065.1 Fusarium mangiferae | reverse complement strand
CTAAGGGCAATGACTTCCCATCGTGAAGCGGAATTGTTTGAACGAAGTGATACAAACACCAGATTGAGACGTGAGATGAGGCCTTACCGTGACGAGCCCGAGTCTAGGATGTATGRGGGAGGAAACGAAAGGCTGACCCGCGCTTTTGAGGAGCTCACGTTAGTGATACAAGAGCAGCAGAAAGAACAGGAAAGGCATCGTGAGATCCTTGAATCCGTGCTTCCCAGATTGATYAAGGATAAGTAGGTGTTGTAGCTCGGTAAACTGTTCAGCAGGGCTGGTCCCATAATGTATGCGTTTAACGTACTGCAAAGCCAGTCGCTTTTGAGACAGACTAGGGCCATCTTCGCATCGCGCCTCCAGATGGCATGAAAAATTGTAGATTCAAAGCTTTTCAAGTTTGTGGAAAGGATGTTTCTTATAGACGTGTGTTTGCTTGAATCCATCTTGGGCTCATACGGGATCCGGGTTGACTCAACCTGGCGGGGCGTTATCTGCGTCAGCAATTCAGTAGGACTTGAAGCCTCTCAAGCCTCGTTTACGAACAGAACCCTACAGCCACCATGTAGGCTGGATCATATCCTTGTTCTCGCTGCCTCGGTCTGCAGCAACCATCGACAGTGATTGGGTCAGATTGCACAGACTCCTCAAAAGTGAGACATAACAACAGACTGATGGATGTTACATCAACCATCAACAAAGCAAGGTGAGCGAGTTAGACTTGACCGAGGACACTCAGGTCGCCTTGTTGGCAATGTGTGGCTTTTACACATCAAGCCTAGCGATAATATCAATATTTCTTCACATACGTTTCAACGACGCTGACTTATGATGGTGCGCTAGAGACTTCTGTTGAGTCAACCTCCTGTCTGTATCTTACAAACCATTGGACCTCAGGTGTATTGCTTGATGATCACGCTCTCCAGATGTGAGTTCACATCGCTATATCCTCAGCTCATCGATTCCCACAGTCTTAGTAATAACAACTGTCATGAATATCTGATTGGCGTTGGGCAGAAACAAGTCCTGTACATCAGATCCTATTGCGGCAGTGTTTGGCACTCTTCGATGAGGCTCTCCACGCGGTGCTGCATTGGCATGAAATCGCGGATATCATAGCTTGTTGGCACGCGTTGGTTATGGCCACAACCAAGGACGCGAACAGATTTCGTATCATACGGACGCGTCTAATCTTCACAGGACACGTCAGCGTGTCAAAGATCACCCAACCGCGCAAGGATCTGGGTTGTTGACCGTACATATCGAAGCATCGCAGGTCCACTCGACATATCTAGGCTCGATCTGATAACCATGGAAAGATAACTAGAAACGACATTTCTAGTATCTAGATGAATCTGTTCCACGCGGTTGGAAATAGGTGATCGTGATGACTTGAATACTGGGTGTAGTACAAGCGATTCGGCTGACCTTTATAGGGGTTCCTCGTGTGAATAGGCTGGCTGGCTTGTCCCGGTCCGGTCTCTCAAGCGCATTCCTAAAAGCAGATTACTGCTGCAAATCGTCCCGATGACTGTAACCATGATAATACGGGCCACATGTTTACTCACAGCGAGGATATCGGAAATGATGGATAGGAACAGGACAGAAATGATCTTGACAGCACAGATGTAACTGAACATTTGACTCTAAATAAGCCTGAGAGCTACTTCTCTACATTGGGTTTTTTTATGACAAGTTACTTGCGATCCAGTTTTTGTCTCTTGAGCAATATATGAACTTGTGGAGGGAAGATCAGGTAAAGCAGGTCACAGTTCGGCCGAACAATGGATCCGCGAGACCGGATCATTACCGTAGCGCTCACTTCTTCTACCGATTTGTTTTCGAGGTAGAGATGAGTTATTAGAAAGAGGCAGTTGTGACGAATATGTCTGGAGAAAGTAAACGGGTTCAAATGTGAGGCTGTGATTTAGCTCCAGTAGCTCACGGTTAGTATCAGCTTCCGTTTTCCGTTT
>NW_024573953.1:27698-32975 GCF_900044065.1 Fusarium mangiferae | reverse complement strand
CCATCCGGCTCCACGCAAGGATCGGCATCAGTGAGCACAGCCGAGTCCTTTCAGGTGTACACATACTGGAGGAAAGAGRAGCTTTGTTTCTTGAACAGGCAAGAGGAAGAAGTCAGGACAGCACTCAAGGATTGGGTGGAGCAAGTGTCGGATGACGGGAGCAAGTACTTCTACTGGCAAAGTCCCAAGTCCGGACGGGTGTTTTGGGCAACTACACTGGCCAAAGGGTCGAGGAAAAAACAGGGCGACAAGTAGAAGGCACCACCCCGCGTACGCCACGACTGATCACACAAGCGGTACACTTGTGTATTAATCTGGCTAAGCCTTCTACGGAAAGTGGTGAAGGTGTCGCGTAGAGATCTGGTGGCGAGTTAGCAAGCCTATACATACAACTGATGGCTGCAGCAACATTCGCTTGATAATGAACTTTTTTCACGAGCAAAGGAGAATCACTATGATATGGTAATATACATGTGCAAGGGCTAATCGAACGCCTCGAGTTTTGAGAAAAAAGTTTTTTGCTTCTGTCGTGATGCTTTACAGTATTGCGTAGGTCTGCTACCTTCCAATGGATTTGGCCGTGTCACTCAGGCTTTCATCCTCCAAGATTCCTCACTCTTTCAGTTCCAACTGTCCGACTTCAATTTGTTGTAAACCTCTGTGAAAAGCAGTGACGGCTAGTTGTAGCCGGTCAATGACGTATTCAACTTCGTCGCAAAGATACTCGCCGAGTCGTCGGACATCTTGCAAGTACGCGACTTCGGCGCGAAGACGTCCGACTTCACGCGTTCTTTCCACGATAACTTCCTCTGGGGAGTGTTTGGTGGATACTTTGGTAGCTTCGAGCTTATCGCGAGTGGCATCTAATGAGACAGACTCGCCGTGTGCGTTTGCTATCTCTCTGTTGATGGGGCGTGGACTGGCAGGTCGATCCATGTTATGATTAGCGTTTCCACAGATAAGTAGGAGCCAAAGTTGATTGCATCTGCGAGCCTCCTGGAATATTCGCGGCGGCGCGAGCCCTACTTGAGACATCTCACTTTCAAACAAGTCGACATGTACGTGGGTATCGAAACCGGCACCCTACGTCATCAGAAACATATCAGTTCTGGGGATGAGAAACAAAGAACCAGGGGGTCGCTTTTCGTCCCGCTACCAGGGTACATGTTTCGGCTCTGCTAGGGTGTTCGTTTCCGATTTCTGCGAAAGTCAATACTCAGTCAGCCCCAAGATGGAGTTCGGGCATCAGCTCATTCCCATTTTATTGATCGTTAAGCCACGGTTTATATTCAGCACTGTAGCATACCGACATTCCTGCTCTCCTTTTACACTTACCGGAGAAGCTGTCCTTACAACCTTCAAGCTCAACCCTCGAGATCGCAGAACTCTTGCTCACCTAGTCAATCAACTTCAGTATGACGCTGCCTGGTTAATCTGAACAACTCTGCAAACTGACTCACCGTGTCTAGTAATGACAGATAAACACGCGGTCAGGGACCTGGTTCTTCAATTCTGCAAGAATTTTGATGTTCTGGTGGCATTGCCCGCAGTCATCGCTGCGATGATGGCAGCATTTGATGAGATACCAGACCAGCAGAAAACAGTCTTTAGCGATTTTACAATAAGATTTTTCGGCAGTACCATCATCTTAAGCGTCATTGCGTTGACTCTCAACAGAATGGTGCTCTCCAAGTTTCAGGGTCATGGACGTCTTACCAATGTCGAGCTGTGGATTCCGACAGGCTTGGTTGATTTTAGTATTGTTCAAGTGCTCATTGGACTGGTAGCCTGGTCTGTGGATAGATACCCAGCATGGGTCACTATATTGCTTGGGAGTGAAGCTATTATACTGTCCGCACTCACACATGCCCGACTCGGTCACGCCTATGCTGTTCAGGTAACCAATGATCCTCGCCATGCCTGTACGGAGTTGCGCGAAGGCGTCTGCTTCCCGTCTCTTTAGACTGTCCATGCATTGATGGGCTTGCTGTGATTGGCGATGTAACGGAGGAATACGCATTCTGCTTCAACTGTCCTTTCCGCGGTGTCGCTATCTTCTGCCATATCAAGCAAGTTATAGTATGTGGAAATTCTTTGTATAGTGTCAAAGAAGTCGTTGGCAATGTACAAGTCCTCGGGGGACCAATCCAGTTGAAGAAACGCCATGTTTTAAGATGACGTAAAACATTGAGATTTTATATCTCACCGGCATAAACAGGACTGCCATTACTAATGATTGGATTCGTCATCAAATGATTCTGCGCAGGTTTTAACGTGGACACAAGGACGTAGATACTTCCATGGGTGATCCTAATGACATAGCGTTTATGTAGCTGATCCACTTGCTTATCAGTCGTGCCGAATACCGAGATGTATTATTCCTAGACGTTGGATTCGGTAAGTGACATGGTACCCTCGCGTCAAGGTCTTCAGCGCGAAGACCGAGTTTCTGATAAACTTTTTTCGGTCCCGAAATTTTTGCTCGTAACCCCCGAAGCACTCCATTTCCTGGCTTTTGTAATCTGAGGTTTTTCATTTGTCCTAGAACAGAGATTCCTGTTATCTCACACTACAGTTGATATAACCTCGACAGACAACCTGATATTCCAGCTCGAGTATTGCTTGTTATCAGTCCCCATTGTCTCTTCGAAAGGAATGCCTACTCCACACATATTCACATATGGACTAGTTATGTGGTTGTTGAAGGGATTGTCTACACATTGATGTACATAACCCTGATTTTATATCTTGGAGATATTGTTTAAGGGTTTTTAATATGTAAAAACACACTCCAGCTATCCAGCCCAGTTTCAAATCGTGTTGAGCTAGAAGTATCTCATGCTACTCTTTCATTGTTAGACTGGACTCTTACCTTGGGAAGGTCTTCGAAAACACGCATCCCAAACATAGCCTTTCCACCAACCAAACTCTTTTCCAGCGATTCC
The DNA here is from genome assembly GCF_900044065.1 of Fusarium mangiferae. Classification (NCBI taxonomy): domain Eukaryota; kingdom Fungi; phylum Ascomycota; class Sordariomycetes; order Hypocreales; family Nectriaceae; genus Fusarium; species Fusarium mangiferae. Next base: position 30,030 of record NW_024573953.1, on the reverse strand, counting down.
TTAGCGTAAGCCCGCATATGATCTTCATAGGATCTCAGGGCCTTGGAATTGAGTCCGTGCTGCTCAATAGCATCCATAATCACGGCTGCGTCACGAATGGCTGTTGTAGCACCCAAAGCAGCTGTAGGACTCATTACATGGGCTGCATCGCCAAGAAGAGTGGCTCGTGTGATGGGCGCCTCAGCTCCCCAACTAGGGATGTCTGGGCTTGCTGAAAGAACTCGGAAAGCTGAAATTTCAGTTTCGCTGGTTTCGAAAACACACGCCAGTGACGGATGCCAGTCTTTTGTGAGGTGCTGAACAAGAGTCTTTATCTCCTCCAAGGGTTGTGATAGTATATCCGCAGGGACAGCCTCAGAATCGCAACGCAAGAACATAACCCAGTAGACGTAATCTTCTGGCAAAGCTGCAATCTCTTTGCTGAAGCGCATTGGCTCAAGCAGACACTTCGTGGTGTCGCCTTGTACAAGCGTCAGGCCTTCGGAGGCAGATTTTGAGAACTTTTTAGAGAAGGCATCCGTGACGGATGTTTTTCCAAATATCAGACGTGCTTCCGTTTCAAGGAGTTCGTAGGAAGGCAGCAACTTTTGACGGACTCGAGACCAAACGCCATCCGCCCCAATTAAGAGACAACCTTCAACATCAGGCCCATCTACAAAGTGCACAGAAATCTTGTCTTTACTTTCGGTAAAATAACGATACTCCCGACCAAACGTGACGCAGTCTTCGATGCCGTCTAAGAGATTTTGTCGCAACACGCCACGATCTGCACTTAGAGGTTTGAACTTGGGACGAGGTGGAATCGGAGTACTCGCCCCTGGCTTGAACAAATGGGATGTCGAATCTCCAGTCATGGCGTTCAGCACCGCATTGGGGACGCTAGAATGCGGGGTGATGGTGTTGCAGGACGCCTTCAAGGCGTGATACTTTTCTGGTAAGAGGAATCGCCTGAAAGCTTCGATGCCTTCGTCAGCGATGCGAATGCGATATCCTTGACGGCGGGCAGTCAGATTTGGATCTGCCTCATAAACATGAAACAGAATATGATTCTTGTGAAGACATTGTGCCATGGTGAGACCACCAACGCCAGCACCAATAATTATAACAGGAAGGGTTGTCATTCTGGCTAAGAAAGTATAGAGACGAGATTGGCTGGTTTTTCGGTCATTAAGCGGGAAGATTCGTTCTTTTAAGTTATCTAGAAACGATTACTGTGGCTTTTCGGTAATTTAAAAGCCCGTACTCGGCGTGAAAGTAGCTTAACGCCGAGCAATAATGAAGCCGCTAGTTATAGCCCAAGAGAGCCTGGAATCACGGATACGTTAGTGTTGAACCACTGCGTATGTGGGTGGGCAAACATATAGAAATAACTTAATAACTAGTGATTGGAGAGAGAAACGCGGGAATTTTGGGATTAGCTGATGAATATCATTCTGACCTCGGAATTTGGCTGTCCCCCGGTCCCTCGCGTAGGATAACCAAACTAAACCAAACAAAACCGAAGAGACTAGGCACCAAAAGACACGAATGAATTAGCAAGATGACGTGCAACTGGATTCATTTGGAGCCTACGTGGATTTGATCAATGCTTAGAGAGTCCCCTTTCTAAGCTAGTTAGGATTCATGGTAAACCGTGTGGATGGATTCCCCCGCTCCCGCCGATCTTACGAGCTGAGGCGAGCTGGGTACCCTCCACCAGCTGCAGAGAATAGAACTCTCGAGTGAGGAGTCGGCGAGCTTCTCCCGACTAGACACACTAGATAGGCGGTTTCAAATCAACAAACTAAGCAGATGATTGATAATCGCACCAACGTCGTCCAACCATCACTAGTCAGCAGCCACAACAACCCCACAACGATCCTGTTGAGGCCGTTAGACCGGAGAGACTTGCAACCACTTCACTGTCTGGTGGCTTACAAGCTTGACAAGATCGTATGAGAATAGAATGTGTATATAAGCGGGAAGCAAGAACCGTGTGTGAAAGAGAGTGGTCAAGACGCGGAAAGCAGATTCTAGGACGAATCCTGCACTCAGGCTTGTGAGCAAATCAGGCCAGCCCGAGTTGAACCCCGAGGTGATCTAACTTGTTTCTTTCTTAGCCCGCTAAGGCTGTCGGTGAATGAGTGGGCGTGTTGCATTTGTTCCATGAATCGCTGAATGAAGGACAGCTGTCAGACTAGTGGAGGATGGCCAAGATCTTGGTCAAGAAAAAAGATGAAGATGGATGCGAAAAAAAAAGCAAAGATGTAGAGACCAATCTCGCTGCTAGCGAGGTTGGGCAGAATCCTAGAATCAGTAGTGGTGGACTGTATCTCGTACGTCGCCGAAATGT
>NW_024573953.1:16841-20674 GCF_900044065.1 Fusarium mangiferae | reverse complement strand
AATTGGAGGGGATATTTTATTTCACAAGCGCTGCACGTGCAAAGTGGGGTTGACTTGCGGCTTAATAAATAATGCGCTTATGCAAGCATCCATCACGCTTAGAACCTACGTTCGTCATCCCCCTCTCACTGACAGCCCGCTAGGCAACCTGTCTCCCCTATGGTTCATGGTATTCTGGCGTGAGTGCGATTTAGTAGTGCACATTGCCTTCTATTGATCCCCAAGCAATTTATTAGGTGGATATTGTACTCTGATACTCTCATTTTATCCAATATGGCTTGACATCATTTTCGATGGGGTTTTGATAGCTGAGGCGGACAAGTTCTGGCTGAAATGTCTCAACTTGCTGACCATCACCAGGTGTCTGCCAAAATCATCACAATACCCAGTTAATGTTGCGGACTCCAATCATCTCTACGTTGCTTCATTTAGCCACGGCTGGGGACTCGAAGGCCAGTCACGAGATGAGAGGGCGCTTTTCCGACCGACGACCTTCCAGGCTCGGTATTATGGTCCTCAAAGCCGCGAAACAGGTGCTTGGGTTGATGTGATGGCCACTCACCACCATCTTGCGAGTCAAGTGTCAGCCAATAGATCCCGTTTCATGTATTCAATCTTAGCAGTGATATATGCAGCAGCTTGATTTGAGAGGCTGCTTTCAACAATTGGATGCCCTGGCCTAGGCGAATCAATAGTGTGTAAATGCAATCTAGTCTAGCTAGTAGATATGGCAACATTCGTTTAATATGCTAGCACTAACATCCTGTTTTGTTCTCATGCTTGTCTCGTACATGGAAAAACCTCCCGGTTGACGGCCTCATTTCTCCACATCGAGATGCTGATTCCTGTCAGACATTACGTGTATTCGGTTCATTGATGTAAAATTTGTGTATTCATGTTATGTTCTGTCAAGAATCTGTTTCCTGAGCGCGTCGCCATTTTGGCGCGTAATCTGAAGCATCCCTGCGTGCACGTGATACCCTAGCACCTATTCAACAATTCCCCTGTCCCATTACGCGTTGTGGCTGGAATCGGACCAGTACTCCCAGCCCCAGTGTCGCAGTTTAATTGGGTGGCGGTGCACTACCCACATGTTATGTTATGTTATGTTATGTATATTTTTCGTCCGGGGGGCCGTAGGCCCCGAAAGTCCCCTACTGGGGCACAGGACGTGCTGAGCTAGAGAAGTCGGAACCTATCTACACACTAATTACAGAAATGCTATTGGCTACAAATACTTCGTCTCGGCATCCAATTTCTGTAGATGCGTCAGTAGGACGCACTCTATCCAGCATATCATCGGCACAAATGGCGCATTCTATCGAGCCTGTTACCCGTCAGCGGGATGATCAGGCGCGGCCGAAAAGCTGAGGCCGCTTATAGAGCCCAGTGTCAGGCGGGCTGGGATCAGCCTGTACACGCGGCAGCTCGAGGCTGTCGCAAGATGTTCACGGCCAAATGGAGGGCGCGGTGACACCCTTCGTCTGGCCGTGAATGAGCAAGAAAGGAGAAAAGGTAACAGAAGAAATGCATATAGAAGGAGAGAAGAGGGGAGATGCGAGTGCATCTCGGGTTGGGATCGCCTAGTAGCGAGGGCAAACTTTTCCAAAGAACGCGCTGTTCTTGGATAAGTTGACAAACTTGGTGAAATCTCTTCCTATTGCGAGGTTGACCGCTGCATTCGGTGAGGGTGCGAGCCTTATCCGATGACGCGGCGGAACCTTTCTACAGTAGAAAATGTGATTCGGTGCTTTGCGTCGGCCGCATGAGCAGACCAGGCGTGTATCGTCGTGGTCGAATCTCTCGTGGTACGCGGCGAAGTCCCCGTGAAGGGACCTCGCTGCCAGCAGATGGTGCAAGGCTGCCCGTGGGAGCGACAGCTCCGGTGGACAGCCTGTAGTCGCCTTGAGATCGAGTCTCTTGTACTGCTCAGGAGCGGAGGCGGTCCAGTTGCACTACCCACTTCGAACCAGATGCCGTAAGATAGGGTAGGTACACAGGAAGAGCATCCCAAATACAAGCCAAGCTCAAGACAGAGCGATCATGGCCACATTCCCTTTCAGTAGCCCAGTATGTCATTCTAAAGCACCTTATTTCCTTGTCGGGTTTTGATTTCTACGCCGTGTTACATACGATCATTTTGCAAGTTTCTGGGATCTCCAGGAGCAAAGCACCCGCCATAGCACGGACTTAGAAAAGACACGGACTGGAGTATCCAACTACTGCTCAAGCCCAAGATAAACTCAGCTATGCTTCCAGGTAGTAGGCTTGATACTCTCCCCTACTAAACTTGGTCAGGAACAATGCTCGGCCCAATCTGAGCTTTATGAAGCTCATGGGATTGGCTCCAGAGCTGGGCCAACGAGAATCCGAGCGTCCTCTCCTTCCCCAACCCACTCCCCCATCTTCAAGCCAGATCTCTCGATCTGGTTACCAAGCCCAATCGAAATCGCAATCTGGTATTCCCGGCGAGGAAGAACGAAAGCTTCCTCCAGGCCAGTCATCTTGACTTCCAGTCATCGGTCAGAAGAGCAGCCTGATGAGCCTTGAGGTATATTCTAGCCCAGACCTCTCACAACACTGACGAAGGACTGCAGGAAATGTGATAAAAGGCCACCTAAAGAGATTATATCAGGTTACAGAGAGAAGCGCCACCCTAGAGAAATCTGTTGAAACGGGGCCACCTGACATGATCAGATTCGCATTCGACGTTGGATGTTGTCAGACATTACGTGTATTCGGTTCATTGATGTAAAATTGGTATATTCATGTTATGTTGTGTCGAAAATCTGTTCCCTGAGCGCGTCGCCATTTTGGCGCGTAATCTGAAGCATCCCTGCGTGCACGTGATACGCCTACCCATATTCAACAAGTACAGGCCTTTTCAACCGGTCGAAGATGTTCGAGCTCTCTTTGACAGTAACGTTCAAGTTTGTATGGCCATTGGTGGCTGGGGCGATACTACTGGCTTCAGCGAAGCTGCCAAGTCCGATAAGGCCCGCAAGAACTTTGCCAAGAACATTACTTCCACCGTTGACATGCTGGGCTTTGATTGTGTTGGTATGTCAAATAAGGTCAACCTGTGTTCAGACTGACACATATAGATATTGATTGGGAATACCCTGGCGGTAACGGCGATGACTACAAGTCTATTCCAAATGAGAAGAAGGAATACGAGATCCAATCTTTCCCGGGTCTTCTCGGAGAAGTAAAAAAGGCCATCGGAGATAAAGAACTTTCTATCGCGGTCCCGGGCCTCAGCCGTGATATGATTGCGTACACTTCGAATCAAGTTCCTGAGATTAACTGCGTTGTCGATTTCGTCAACGTAGGTCCAACCAGAATGCATATCATAAGAAACAAACGAAATGAAAATTTACTGACACTATTAGGTCATGACATACGATCTCATGAACCGCCGAGACCATTATACTACCCACCACACCTCGCTTCTGGGCACCTTCCATGCTATTGATCTATATATATCCCTCGGCTTTCCAGCTTCCAAGCTGGTCTTCGGTATTCCGTTTTATGCCAAGTGGTTCACCACTMAGAGCGGATATGTTTGCGACCAACCCATCGGGTGCCCTACTGAGCTTTTTGAGCACCAGGACGACGGCAGTGATACGGGAAAGTCTGGCTCAATGACCTTCGAGGCAGCCAATTTCGCAGTTCCTCTTGAGACCCTAAYTCTTTCACCAAATGCCACTTGCGGCGCCGGTACACCGTTCAAATGTGGTGACGGCCTCTGCTGCGGTCAAACTGGTTGGTGGTGGGTTATAGCCCCGCAATCTTTTGAAAAGATAGCTGATGTTTTGTACAGCGGAGAAACT
>NW_024573953.1:0-15855 GCF_900044065.1 Fusarium mangiferae | reverse complement strand
TGACAGCGAAATTTTGGGTGTAGTTGACCCATGGAGATCCAGATAGGAGCGGAGTCAAAGTCGGCACAAGAATGTTATCCTCAGTTTGCCTCGCTAGGGTTTCGACAGTTAACTAACAGAAGCTAAAGAATAAGTATGTTTTTCTTTTATAGCTAAGCAAGAGTAGTCAATAAATATTAGACTTAATAGAAATATAAGTAATATTTCTTCTGTTATTAGGACTCTTTAAATACCCCTTATGTTCTGGACTTAAATCTGCTATCTACATTACTAAAATTACCAGACGGTCTTCTTATTGAAGGCGCTTAGCACCGTCACGACGCTGTGTAGCCGCGCGAGTATATAGCTGCCTTGCCCTCACGAAGAAGTGCCGACGGCAAAGGACTGGCCTCGCCGCGTCATGGATCCTATCTCAGACGCACTTTAGCACCACAACCCAAGGCTTTCCCCATATGTCAGACAGGCGGTTACGTGAAAATTTTGGCCTACTCAACGTATGAAGGGAAGATACAAGACAGCAATCTAACATGATGCCATCCGCCTGACAGTGCAGTAATGCGGCCTAGTAGGCCAAGGCCAAATGTTTAAAAAAAGAAAAGGGCTATGTCAGCGAGCTACCAAATATGCCTCACCAGGCCAGTTCATAACAGGGATTATAAAGCTAACAACCAACGTTTAAATTATAACCAACAGTTGTTAGTAAGTAAGGTAGAATCACCCAAGGGAAACCAGGTTTTCACTTTTACCAGCCAAAGCACAGTACACTTCTAGCTTCTTCTGTGCTGAGGAATTTTTGAAAGCTATCATATAGGATTCTAAACAATTTAGCCTTAAGATGACTTCTGAATTATCAATAGAACCACGGGATTTTCAGCAGTTCACTATCTCACCACTAGAGAGCACCCGGACTCCGTTATCTAGAAGCCTCTGCGGCGGCCGTTGCCAGTTTAGGACCTTATCACCCTTAGCCCACGCATCTCGCCGCCTCTCATAAAAATTATCCACGGTCGAATAGACTGGCTGCCCATGTGCATCTTTCAAGCAAATGGTCTTCAGCGGTGGCTTGGGCATGGCCGGCAAGTCAATGGCACTAGGAACATCACCTAAACAGACTCCTGCCCTTCGATCTTGCCACTCTTGTAACATAAGCTGATATGATGCAACTGGATGGTCTAACTTTACCTCTGGATGCTTCACCCACTTTGATACAAGGTTATTAACGTTCTGATCTTCGTGCGGTATATTCCTAAGACTATTGTCTTGGGTAATAATCTCGTAGGTGGTGAATATAACGCCTTTAATATCGTTCCGGTCCTCGACGTACTCTTCACCCTCTCCAGGTGAAGGGCAATCCCTACGAGCCGCAAAGTTAAAGTCAAAGAGCATGATAGAGTCTGTCGACTCATCAATCAGCAGGTTTCGTGGGGCAATGTCTTGGTGCATGATGCCATATTCGAGGTTCAAGTCATCCACGACCTTTATAAGCTGCCGGAGCCACTCCAGCTTAAAAACGCGCGACCTGTTCTCCTCTAGATTACCGCCAGGCATATAGACATTGGTAAATCCGACTACTCGACCCTTAAGCTCGTCAACGACCACCCGGTCAAAGGGAACAATATTTGGATGGCGTGGAAGGCGCATCCACAAATTCATCTCCTTCCAGGACATTTATGCATACTGCCACAAGAAGTAGTATTTAAAGATAGCCTGCCCAAGAGTCAGCTTTATTACAGCACGAGATAATCTAAGGAACCTAGATTTTACCTTCTTAGCAGATCCGTCTAGGCATGGAGGGTATGCAACAAGGTCCACATCGGGACCAAGCCTCTCGAGTTCCTCGAGTTGATCTCGCCGCACTGTCTGAACTCCTTCCGGGAGACAAATGTCTTGAAGGGTTGGATAGTGTATACAACAGGTCTCATCATCTTTTAGATCGTTATATGTCGAGATGATCTCACCGGTATGCGATACATAAATTCTATAAATATCGGGAGGTAGTTGATCACTATAGCGGCTGAAATGTTCAATAGCGAGGCTTTCGTCGTCCTGCTCTCCGTCCATGGTTACGGAAACGACGCGTCTCTGATCCCAATCAGTAATGTGCCAAGTGCTGGGACCACCAACAGGGATACTGCCGCTCAGAGAAAAGTACTTGGAATCGTCGTCAATCATATTGTTGCATTCTTTGGGCAAGTTGGGCACAGAGATTAAATAGTAAAGGAGCAAGGCAGATGCAACTATATAGTGAGAAGGAGGATGACTTGGAGAGTGAAATCAGTAAAGATGAAAAGAGTGCGGGGTTAGTGATGGTAGTTCACTACTATGCCTATTTGGCATTATGGCGCACTGTGTGAAAAGTGGTCAGAAAGTGCTCTAGTTGTGACTGGATTCGTTACAGGGTTAGCAGCCGCGCGGCTACGATTTTTGCAATAATGCCTAGGCATAGCCCTTTTCCCTTTTACCTTAGCAACTAAATTTTAAACAAATTAAGTTATAGAGCTAACAGAAAAGTCAAAGTAAGACTGCTCATAATAGTAAGGATAACCGCGCGCCAACGAACCTGGTCGGGCTCTGCTTGATTGGCTAGAGAAACGTGGGCTGATATCTGTCAGACATTACATGTATTCGGTTCATTGATGTAAAATTGGTATATTCATGTTATGTTCAAATCTGCCCCTGAGGGCGTCGCCATTTTGGCGCGTAATCAGTAGCATCCCTGCTTGCACGTGATACCCCTGCGTATATTCAACAATATCCTTTAAGTCTAAGTATATAATGGCGATAACTATCTTAACTAAAGGATAGGACGGCAGTATACACACCAAACACATATATCGAGCTAGTACTGAGATCTACGATACCTATTTTGTGAAAGAAATTCACAAAAATCATCGTATTGAACTTCAGCCTAGTACTGAGCCAGGGTTAGTATACTCATAGCTCTGCTGCATCTTGCGGTTCGCTAACTTTCGCAGTGCAAAGGAAACATATATTTTAAAGCAGCTGAAAAACAATCCATTATGGCTAATCAAGCACAATGGATTGAGCCTGAGAATATTGGATGGGCAGCAGAACAGTCTAAGGTGTTCAGTGGCCGTTGCTACTGCGGATGGTATCACTTTTACGGGCTCTGTGGACGCTTTGTCCAATGCCAACCCCTCAAGTGCGGCCGCAAGCGTACACGTTCTGGTCAAAGCGGGTTCTGCGACGCTCCAAAGGCCGCGCCGCAGTACAATGTAACGGATTACTGAGTCAACGCTTACTGCAACCACTGCATCGGAGGACAGTAGCTTGATGGATGTCTCGAGGACTTGATAGATAGGGAGAAACAAGGAGGAGGGGAAGGAGGAGGGGGAAAGGGGGTAACAGTATTGAGAGTGATTTATGTAGCATTATAATAATTCAACACAGTGACTTACACATATATGTATATTATATATTTGTAATGATGATGAAGTCTTTTCAAAGTCCCCTCAGTATGTAATAGTAAAGGTGTCCCTATATACCAGGCACTTATGTGCTAAGGACCATGCTAGACAACCAGCTTATACTAACCGATCCGGACTTGTAGCCGTAAAGTGATTTATTTTAGTGGTTTGTAAGAAGACAAGATAGATAAGCAGGGCGTAAATGTAATTGAAAAGTGAATTTATCAATAATTACATGACAATTAGGAAAGAAATCCGTGATATCGTCAAGCTTTTGTGGCGTCGAAGTTGAGCGATATGGCGTTGCTGTGCCGGCCGTGAGCCCGGAGGCCATGGTAATTTCTGGGCTCAGTGTGAAAATTTGGGGCCGCAGGTTGGTTTTAAGGGTAGCGCGGTAGATTGTGCGAAAACACTAACAATAGGTACCGAGAAAAGTACAATTAAGGAGGAGGTGAACTCCGACGAGAGGTGCTCGGGGAGAAGCATCTAGATACGATCAGAAGCATGGCGGATCTCGCGACGACATACCATAATCAGGGCCGATATGATGAAGCCCTTCAGCTTCATCAGAACACCCTAGACCTTCGCCACCATATGCTTGGAGAAAGGCATCCGAATACGATGCAGAACGTGGCCTACCTCGCCTGTACACGGGAGGCGCTACAACAGTTACTGTATCTATAGAGCCAGCCCAGTCTTTGGCGGTCACGCACGTTCATCAATCGGAAGAAGGAAAGCTGCAAGATAGATCCTTACGAGAGGTTATGCGCAGGAAGGTCGGGCGTTGTCGCAGATGGGGATCCCAAAGAGTAAGGGTTTTGATTGATCTCCATTTCTATTTGAGGGTCTATATCAACCGTATCGTATACCGAACTAGCTGTGATGATAATCAACGAGTATTTTGTGTGTTCGTTAACGGGGTGCATATACACATGTAATCATTAGGTAAATATAGTCAGAAATGGAAATCGGGCTGAATGGAGTTGATCATCAGGCGGGGCCATTGATGCTCGAGTTTTCAAGCATGTTTGTGCTGTTAGTGCTAGGGTATGGATCGTATTGGGGCTGCTGGTACACTGTGAATGCGCCACGTTTAGTCCATTCTTGGCTATCCTCGGTGAATTTACAATGATGGCTTACTGACGCTGAACCCGTACCTTACTGTATCGCACCGAGTCCCTGACACACAAAGTCCAGATATCTTATTTCCCAATGTAGCATATAAGGCTTAGACCAAGCTACTGAAGTTATCCGCCAAATAATGCCGATATGTGCCTTTATTTCGACTATTATACAACGGCCCAGTATCAAGTGGAGTAGTCAAGATATGTATGCTTTGCGTGTCACATCTCAGGTATCTAGTCACTTATGTGGCAATGACCAAACAAAGATCAAGTGTCAGAGTGGACACTTTTGTAAATAACTTAACAAAAGACTGGCACGTCTCTCATCGGCTTAGTGAATTGATCCTGTGTATGACCCTAGTTATGTGGTAGTTCCAACGATTCCGATCACAATAACAGCTCCTGTCATCCACCAACTCGCTATGCTAAATGCACCTTGTATATCCTTCTTCAAGATCCCCCAGAAAATACCAAATAACAGACTGGGAGGGAAGAATCCAAGTCCAAGAATCCACCAAATCTTTGTCCAGTCCCAGTCCTCTTCGTAATAGATGTCCCATGTTTCCTTTATTTCTATACGTCGTGTTGGTAGGTTTCCGTAGGTCCATTTAGGGAGCTAACGAAGCACTAACTCAGAGTCAGGTTCTATATCTTCTGGGTGAGTAAAAAGGTCTCTCATAAGTCGTGGTCCAATGGGAGGAGAAAACTTGGAAGGAACCGGGCTACACTCATCTTCTAAGCCTGCTGGCCGGACAAGATCTGGCCGGGGGAGGCAAATACAAGGTTTCCCCTGTCCGCAGATCTCGCGATGGCACCGAACATCAATATATTGACGGCCTCCATATGCGAACTAAAACAATTAGTCAGTCACTTGTAGACAACATCATTAATGGTTTTATGTGAATTGATATTTCCCGCACCACGTATTGCATAATCTGAACCAGAACTACTGAGACCCAGATGTCAAATAGGGGGTTTCCTGAGTCTATCGCGCGCTTTTAATGGTAAATATGGGAGTAGAGACCTATTCTCCGTTAGCGTGTCCTCTTGCACGTATCTGTTTGCTTGGCATTAACGCAGGGCTTAAGTACACACGTACATGGTGCGACAGAGAAAGATGCCGACGACTTCAAGTTTAGGGCGCAAAGCCATCTGTAGACACATGAAGATCCTCAGAAATACTCCAGTGACGAGTAAATCGGTGGCAATATGCAAAGCATCAGCGCCAATCCTCAGGGCAATAACCTATGAAGCAAAATCAGATAATACTGCCACAAATTGATTCAACTAGGATACGTACAATATTTCTGTTGCACTGGCCGTTGATATGATCCCAGAATGCTGGCATTGGACAGCTGAAGCTCCTCCCTAGGATGAGCATTTCAAACTTTAATGTGCTTTAGCTATAAATATAAAGCACTAGCTAGCTAGCTAACCGCCCAAATGAGAGTCAAGATGATGCTGATCGTCACGCGTGTTTGAGTCTCTCGGCACCTATCTTTCAAAGAACATATCATGGCAATGGCTGAGAGCTTCGATGCGGACAACGAGGCGACGAAAAGAATATCAGACGCGTATTGAGCCTTTGACAGAGTCGCCTGTCAGCTGAAATGGAAGGAGTCGATGCGTGAAGAAGGTTACTTAACTAGGGCGTGAGACTCCTCCGAAGGTGTAACATCATGAGGTTTACCCAGTCCATTGGCCGCTCCAAATAGTGACACTACAATCGATTGTGCGATCATGAGAACTTGTGGCCAGTAGTTTAGTAGGTGCATTCGTGAATAAGGCATAGGGCACAGAAACTACCGTGGATATAATTAAAAAGAGGTCATCAAGCTTAAAGAGATTCGACCATTTCATTCCCGCATCTGACATGACGCGCCCAGTGGAACGAATTAGCACGGAGAAGATGGAAATCATCATCAAGGCCAACGAGACCGTTTGTATAAGCCGCGATTTGTCCGTCGATGTCTCATCCCCGTGTGCTACAATCATTGCGGTTGTGTAGAATGGATTTGAGAAGAGGCTGTTTTGGCTTTCTACCTTACAAGTCAGCCACTGGCTAGATTGCTTTAATTTTGGAATGATGGTTGAATCGCCTGCGACCTAGAGTAACTCTTTGGGTAGCGACATGGCGCGTTTTCCGGAACAATAGGAACTATAATACAGAGTAGATCGGCAGAACCATTGGCACGTTCCAAAAGGATTCATTGGCGAGGTAGTCGGATTCGTTCTTCGAGTAAGGGCGGATCGACTGCATCTCTCCATTATCTGAATACAGGATTAGTGGTCTGATCTGGACTCGCTGATAAACCACTCTAGGCGGTCTCGGTATATAAGCGCCCGAATCATCCGATGAATATCTATCAGCTGACATTCTTGGGATGTAAGCAGCATTATCGTGACGCGACGGGGCTTGGAGGGAGAGTGTCAAGTCACGCTATCTAGACCTAGGGCTAGGTTCAAGCTCATGAACTGCGTTGTCAGCCATCATAGTTTGAAAGTCTATCAGAAATCTAGAATTAACGACTAGAAGTCGGACGAAGAATTTAAAATCGCTCATTCGTGGATATTCCTGAACAAGAGTCGTTAGTTAGTAAACAGGAACTATAAAAAGAATTCCAAATATATAACCCCAGGTAAGTGGATATGTTTATAGAATGAATTCTTTGGACTTGTCGTGGTGATTGGGGGAACATAAACAGTGACAGAAACACTCAATTTTGCGTACATTGCCTTTCAGGCTCATAACCGATTGAGATGAAATGATTGATTAGCTAGAGTTTAAACTACATCTTAAAGAAGTAAAACTCTTCACAAAGTATCCACTAGCAGATCAGCCATTCTCAATCATGCAGTCTCAAAATTATGTGAGGAAGACAGTGTTAGCGCTACTTGGCCACCGTTTGCTACGTCGATCGAAATCTCTGGCGTGCTAGCGGCGGTAATTTCGAGCACGCAGTTATCATAAGGATCATCCTCTGCAGGACGAGGGACGAGTGTTGAGTCCAGTAAGCCAGCGCCCGGATTTTCGTGGAGATTGACGGCCGCGTCGAATCGAAGAATTCGCCACATCAAAGGAACGCTAAGATAAATCTTAGAGGGCATCCAGGCTTCTATGGCCAAGGTTTCGGATCCGGCAGCGATGCGCGTCATTTCATCCAAGTCACGATCCTAGGAATTGTTACCTAAACCTCTTGCGGCTTGGGAGTGAAAATGCTCACTAATGCTCTGCAAGCAGATGAGGTCAAAATAAAGCCTTTTAGAAACCTTCTAGACTTAGCAAAGTCTGTGTTAGACTTGTGCCTTAATGCTGGCGTAGTAGCGCAACAGTAGTACAGATGTACCGTCGCAGAAATGGCGGCGGCGTGCCCAACGAAAGGGTCCACCAGCGGCACTCGCTTGTCAATAACCATATCGATCATACGAACGATCCACGTAGAGTGGAACAATGCCAGCTCGGAAGCTCGTTTCCAAAAAGTATTTGGGACAGCCAGGTTAGGGTTACGCTGAAGCCCAACAGTATAGAGTAATGGGTGGTTGAGAACGGTAAGGATGACGTGGTAGGTGAACTGCTCTTTCAGCCACGGTGACCAATAGTCCCGATGAGCTTTCAAATCACCCACCTTGCGCTCGAAAAACCTAACCGTGTCGTAACAGTGACATATAGGGATCCTATTTTCGATTTCCATGAGCTCAGCCTGAACTTTGTTGTACGCTGAGTCATGCCGCCAGGGCTCCTGAATGATATCATGTGCACAGTCGGATATGTACTTCCTAACCTGGCTCCACACCCAGCCAAGGTGAATACTCAAATTCCAGATTCCTAGTTCGCACGACTTTTGGCAGCCAAGTTCATCCTTAGGGAGATTGATTGCTCGATGTTCATCAGCCGGCGATTGTACGCGAGTGGTGAGGAACGACGACCGCCAGATCCCTATTGGTATTCGCAAGAGACCTTCTTGTCGTCCATAAAATTGCTCGAGGATATGAAGACTCCAGAATAGTCTTCTTTTTCGTTCTGGCATGGGATCTTCAACACCATGGGCAGACTCAACATCCAGCATGGCAGAACGACACAGCTGAACTGCAAGTCCAAGGTGAAACTGGCCAGTGAGCGCATTCCCATCTACATTAGTGTCAGCCTAGTGACTCATGAGAATTAAGCATAAAGATGATAACACACCAATAAAAGAGGAGTACGAAAGTAAACACAAACTTTCGAGCGTCGCGATATCCACCGTCTCGCTTGCAATCCTAAGCATGATGAGGCTACCTGCATTACTACTATACAATGGCTTACCATCTCGGTTGTCCGAGAAGCGCAGTGTGAGAGCTACGATGCTGCATGCGAGCTCGTCATTCAACGAATCATAGTCGCCGACGTCTTCTCGTTCAAAGCACCAAATCGGCTGTCTGTGGCAGTATTCAAAGTAGAACGAAATGCCAATGGAAATCTGGGCCGCGCTAGGCCGCACCGCTGGATACCTTGATGCAGGTACGACGAGGATATGGGTGTTTAGGTAGCCCGGCTCCCGCAGTTTCTGAGGGCTCAAGTGTGAAATACTCGACTCGTTAGCTGCCCACTCAAGCCTCACATCAAATGGTTGCTGCTGATGCCAGTGATTTTGAGGGGTCGGATGTGGCGACGGGTGGGTGAACCTGCAAGGTGCAGTCAGCGTGCGCCCAAAAGCCGTGCCGTCTTGTACTTTACATACATGCTGCTTCCTAGTAGATGGTCGAGTTTTCCTTCTGCAAGATCCAGTCTTTTCTCCTAGCAGTCGTCAGTATAAGTGTCGTGCTACTAGAATTTGTGTCCTTGCATTGTACCCACGTCCCGGTCTGTAAAGGCGCCATCACTGGATAAGAGCACGGCGTTTCCAAACGGACGCGACTTGAGCACGCCGGCTTTTCGCCAGAACAACGTGTCATTCTTCACCTAAAGCGTAGTCAATACGTAACAACCAAAAAGTGATGGGATTCATAGGGCCTAACCTGCACACTAGATACGCACGACGTCCGTGTTGTCTACCGCAAAAACGGAAGTCAGTGCCTTCGATAGTGTTTTTTTCAAGGGGCGGTATCATTAATGGTCCCGACATTTGGACAAGGAAAGTTAAGAAAAAAGACCTGACCTCATGAGCTCCGCTGGAGAGAAACAAAATACTCTCGCTAGAGGAGTTGATCGGGTTTGATCATCCTAACTGGTTGTCGCTGCTCTTATCAGCAAGTGTGCCTGGCTGACAAAGCCCGTTCATCATTCGACGCATTCGCCCCACATTGGTCCACTTCGCCTTATTGTTGAAACAGGGCCTTATCTTCTCCCCTTGCGGGCAATCGTTGTACATTAGCCCATACTCTCGCCAACGATGCCGTGCGTGCTTAATAAGCAAATGGGGCATCCAACTGTCGACAACACTATTGGTGTGCATGTTGTACGGTAGGGTAGATTCGGTAAACATGGTAGATCATGGTACAAAATGGCTCAGCTTTCTTAATTAGAGTCCTCGTTTTTCTTCTGAGGGTCTCAGTCTTGTGTATCACTCAAAAAGATCAGTGGTACGACCTTTCAATTGAGGTAAGCAGAGTGGGTGTAACCGAGCTAACTCTTACTCTTGCCGTCATTCAACCATTGTGGGTCGGCATGCATTTCAATATTATGCATGCTTCAAAGGAGATAGACCAGATACTTCAACGGTTGGGCATCCTACCTCCAGCGACTGGAGCTTAGTCCGTCTATTGAGTGTTATCTCATTCGTCAGTAAACAGTTGAACTGTTTCGGATGTTCCCTGATTCTACATTCTGTCTCCCGCTCTTAACTCGGTCCTTTCGCCGTCATTACGAACTTCAAGTTGCTTGCACCAAGATCGGGTTGGGTGTTCCAACCCCGAAAGGTCGAACTGAGATAAGAAGTGGCGTTCGTTATTCAGGAGCAGATATCGTATAGAATAGAGTTCACCACTATCTCCCTAATGCTTACGGACCTTTGTTGTGGTGCAACCAATAAAAATGCACAAGATGAACTGTGGGTGATAAGACATCCCTGTAATACAACGCCACAGATACTTGATTTGCTCTTGGATCCATCCTTTCGTATTTACCCCTCTCGTATTCACGAGACGTCCGAGATGAGCAAGACGAGTGATGCATGCATCGGTGGTCCACATCTATGAACCGAAAAGGTTCGGACCGACCGCCAATAAAGAGACACGTTGACCCAAAACGACATTGGAGCTGGAATCTGGCGCTAAGCCGCTCCTTTCTTATCATCTGTATTGGACTACCAAAACCCAAGATTATGGACAAGCGCAGACGGACGAGGGGATGTCTCACCGTGGATTGTCGGGTGCACACTAGGGCGGCGAGTAATGTCGAATTTCAATTGAGGTGTTTGTCTTATCATACTCGGCTATCGTCCAGTGAGCGGGCCCCATGACCTCCTCCAAGCAATAGGGAAGTAGTAAGAACCCGTACCGTTCAAGTTTACACCCTTCCCAGTCTTCAAGGTGACCTTCATTCTCATTCTAGATTTCATCCGATTTGCATCTCACTCACAGTGATCTGGAACAGCGCTGAGCCGCACCGTGCCCACTATGGCTGGCTTACCAACAGACATTATCACCGCCGTCGTTTCCACCTGGGCTGCCGCCACTTTGGCGCTCGCAGCACGAGTTTTTGCAAAGCGGATGACCAAAGTGCGCTGGTGGCTCGACGACTACTTTTGTATAGCCTCATTTGTACGCGAATATGATGTTCTATCCGCAGGTGATGTTACAAGTAACTGATAAGCTTTAGCTATTCTGCTGTGGGTACAGCGGTGTCATGGTCTATTGTAACAAACCCTACAACACTGTTATACAGATGAATCAAATAACTGACTACTCAGGGGCCGAGTCATGGTACTTGGGTAGAAACATACCTGATGAGGTTGGATCTGACCGATACGAAGTCATCAATATGCGGTCGAGATTGATGCAATTTTTGGTGTCTTTTACCTATTCTTATGCTATAGGTTTCTGCAAGCTATCTGTTCTTCTATTTTACTGGCGAATCTTCCAATTATCCGCTATTCGTACACCGATCTTGATCACGGTTGTCATTACAGTCTGCTGGCTCATCCTACGCACCTTCATGGTTATCTTCAGATGTGTTCCAGTACAGGCATACTGGAACAAGTCTATAGAAGGCGCTAAGTGTGATATCAACGACTCACAGTTTTTCTTTGGCACTTGCCTAACGCACTTCGTATTAGACGTTGTCATATTAGCCCTGCCCATTATCGAAGTGATCAAGCTACGGCTTCGTTTGGGCCAGAAGCTTGCCATTGCCGCTCTTTTTCTCGTTGGCTTTATGTATGTTGCTCTTGTTTCTTTTTCATGCTTGAGATCAGCAGCTGATAATCAAAGTGTTTGTGTTGCTTCCGTTTTTGTCATCATCACGTCGATTCAATACGACGTTAAGACCACACAGATGCCTCACGACATTGCTTGGTGTAACACTTGGGGATGCATCGAAATAAACGTCGCGATCGTTTCTGGTGAGTGACACATAAGATGATTTAGTAAACGGGGTTTCCACTAACTTGAACCGCTCAGCCTGTTTTCCTCTGCTACGGCCGATCTTCAAAGTCATTCTCCCCAGCAAGCTTCTCAGTTCTTTTCAAAGCAGTCACCCTATCAGCCGAAGTGCTCGAGTTGATATCCGTCTGGAAACAATCAGTCGAACGCTGAAGAAGAAAGAAGAAGACGAGTCCAGCTCGACATACGGCCTCGCAGACCACGAGCAAGAGGCGCCTCGAGACTATACGGAAGGTCCCCAGACGATCATATCTAGTGAGACAGACGACTATAATAGCTCGCATGAGTACCACTGCACCGGTATCTACGTCCGCAGGGACATGATGATCGAAGTGGAAGATGCCAAGCCAGATGCGCATATTGTAAGGTGACGGGGCGAGGATTGTGATCAACACATTAGTCTTTCTTCTCTTTCTCACGCTCACCTTTTCCCATTGAGATATGTTTCCTTTTTGTAGTTATTCTTCTTTAAATACAGACACGGTGTGCGTCGATACATAAAAGTTCTTATAAGCCAAAAGCATATGATCCTGAATGGTTCAAGTAGGCGGTCGCTGCCGAGACTATGCTGCGTCGCCTCTTGGACTGAATTTCAACCAGCCGATTGAGTCATGTTAACGATGAGTTACTCAGCTGTCTAGTCAAGAGTATACTTTTCGAACATTAGGAAGGAATTTGCACCTCTATCTTCACCGGCGCGAACCAACCCCATCGATTCCAATTTTAGTTGATGGAGATGCTTTTGGAATGACCTGTATCTTTCTTTTACCTAAGCGGTCTGCTTAGATGATTTGCTTCTGGACGATTCGTGTTATGGTTTGAACATCATTAGCATTCGATATGGAAAAATGGGACCTCCAAATGAATATCAATCAAGGTACTATCGTCAAGATCGACAACGACAGTACCGTTATTCGGGTTGTAGATTAAGTAGCAAACTAGCACCGCGGTCCATGGCCATATACTTGATATAGAGTTGCCTTCCCTATGCCACTAATGCGATTCTCATATTCACGAATAATTCATTCACGAAAGCGTCCATCTCTCCTTGGTTGCTTGCTGAAAACCTTCGCCGCCTGCTGGATACCCCCAAACATACCCTCTAAAACAGGACTTATACATAGCACATGGGCATGGCCTAACGCACCGATGGCATGGCAGTGAAATAGAGTGGCACTGAGAGCGCGCAGCAAGGTCTGTCAAGAGATTTACTTGGCTTAAACAATGGACTCATCCCCTAGTCGCGCTGTGCCTTGAGTCTCACTAGAAAGTGGAGCCTCATAACCAAGAGTGAAAATCCCTCTGCCCCTCTCCAGTCAGGAATAGACAAATTTCTCATAGCACATAAATAGCATTACTGGCGACTTAAGGATGAGGTTCCTGTTATTCAAGTCCATTATGAAGAATTAGAGTAATTGAGAATGAACTGGTCGCATATTTTAGGTTCCAGGTACTGGTGTAACGCAAAGGATTTGAAAAGGGCAAGGTCGGCTCAGGTGGAACATTTAGTGCCATGTAAGCTTGTGATATAGCTCGTATGGATTCCTGAGAGACTTTTCGCAGTAAACCTTTAGGTGCGATAGCAGCGAGGGTTGAGGAACGACAGGGCACGTCCTGCTTCAATACAAAGATATAAACTGCACCTCGAAACAAAAACAACAAGTATATTCCTATCCTCATCACAGTGCCGCATTGTAAAAGATGAACTAGAACAAGTTGATGAGTTTATTAGCCCCTCTCAGTTATGAACCTAAGCCCAGTCTCACACCTGAGTCCACCTCAACAGGTCACACCACACTTGACATGCGGATGGGAGTCCGGGCAAGTGCACTTGAGAAATACGAACTTGTCTTTGCAAGTACCTAGAACGCACCCATCGTAGTCGTTGTAGCAGGCAGTTTTCTTCGACGTAAACGTGAAAGGCTGACAGTTTTTGGAGCTATCGGCTGTAACAAGGCCAGCGGTCAGGAGCCCAGCGACAATAGCAATGAGCTTCATGGTCTTAATCTCAACGAATTAGTAACGCCTCAACAATACAAAAAGCGAGCATAAGATGACGAACCGTGTTGAGAAACTTAGTTGGATACTAAGATTTGGATAATGCCAAGTTGTGAGATGGAAGTAGGTGAATGGCGTTGTGTATGTACAGATGAGTGTATGTGGTTAAAATTGATTCCGCGGCGAACAGTGGCAGCTTAAATATAATAAGCACTGACAGCGGCTGTATTCAGGAAAACATGAGCTTTGTTCACATTTTGATCAAGTTTCTCAATACGAAACTCAAATTTGCTCTCTCGGTGACCGCGTCTAAGACTATCCTTACCCTAGTCGCCGCACTGGCCTGATTATTGGTATTTGGGTAACGGCACTTGACGTCAAATTGATTACGATCCACTTTATGACACGTAGTCCTTGAACTAGGTTTCGTTTCAAAATTTGGTCAAGCTATGTATGGAGGTCGTGGTCACAAGTTTTGTCCTGCCAAGACATGCCCCCTGCTTATGGATGAGCGCTCAAACCATGCAAAGAAGCTAAGACTATAACGTTTCCATAGTCATATCATAGGCACTATCCTATGTTAAGTGACGGAACATCAGAGACTTGACTCAAACTTTAGGATTGAATGAAGAGAACAACAACCTGCTCTCATCTAAGTCTCGTAATCGTGGAGTTGCTACTGCTAGCTTCTGTTACGACTCAACACATTCTGACGCACGTGAGAATAGTGCATCACTTTTTCCTCTAGTTGATACCTAATTACCCTGTAGTAAGTTAAATACATACTATTTAACATATAGTTATACATAACTTATAGAGATAAGATTAGTTAAACTGACTCTATTTAATTTATATAATAATAAAGATAAATTAAGTTAAACTAACTTTATTTAACTTATATATATTATTGATATATATATATATATATTGACTTAATATTAAATAAAACTGAACTTACTAACTATAAGTAAAACTTCTTTACATTAATAAGCTGTAACGGTTATGCCTAACCACTACGCCACAGGGCAAAAGATTGGGCTATAACTGCTATTGTAGCAACTACAGTAGTGTGTACAGCTGCTTGTAGAAGCCTCACAGCGCTGTTACGGGCACGAATTGTAACATAAGCTTTATATATACTATTAACTATTAAATAATATAACTTTAATAATTATTTAGTATAATACTTCATATACTCTATAAATATCAACTAGATTTAAATTAATTTCTTTCTTTAAAACTATAATTATTGTATGATAATAGTTTTTACTCCTTAAACCGAGAAAGCGCTGCTGGAATCGCCGTTTTGGGCGGAAAGTGTCGCCGTTTTAGGAGGCACGAGCAGTGCGGGAAGTCCAGCAACAGGAGGTCGCGGGGCAGGTACTATATACCTCGAGGGCTGGCTCATGCACGGACCCCATTACACGTCCCGGAATGACATGTGCCCGTCTCAGTGTCTAGTTTCGGCCCCCCCTCCTTCTTCCCCCCTTTCATCATCAACACGGGTGGTCTAAATTCAGCACCTCGGCGCGTCCGTTTTCTGTTTCCTGTCGTCACCCATCATGAATCCATCCCTTGTCAGCCAGAATAGGCATACTCGAGCTGCCATGGCCTCTTCAGTGAGCTATATAAACCGGCAGCGCCGTCTCTGCCATCGGCGCCCTCAGCTTCCCAATTTACATCCGCTTGAGACGTGTCGTCGTTGATCGCCGCCATTCTCCCTTCTT
>NW_024573986.1:0-6898 GCF_900044065.1 Fusarium mangiferae | reverse complement strand
TTGGGAAATCTCTACGCAGACCAGAGCAAGCTTCTAGAAGCCGAAGCGATGTATAAGCGAGCATTAGAAGGGTACGAGAAGGCCCTTGGACTAAGCCATCCCAAGACGTATACTGTTACACGCAACTTGCAACTTTTGTACTCCAGCCGAGGTACGAGGTCGCTGAACCATGATTTTGTGTACAAATGCCTAACGACAACAGTAAATGAGCCAACCAGGCCCGAAAAGAATGACCCAGTTAGTAGGACAAAGGTTCTCGGAAGACTATCGACTAAACTTCGTAACATCAGCCCGTTTCGCAACAGGTCACCACAGTAACAACAGTCAATCCTTGGCACACAGGACTTCACTCTATACATGATCAAATTTGGTCACTCTGGATATTCGGAGGCAGATAGCTTGTTTCTTTATTGATACCTCCATGTTTGTAAATTAAACCTCCTATCACTCGGAACTAGGGATGCATTTAAGTTTCGTCGAGTACTGGACTTGGATCGTGCCCTGAGAACGATGTGGAAGGGCGCAGTGGATCTCAGCCCAAGCACGGCCGGCCTGTCTCATCCTGCGCACGACTTTCCACCGAATCATCTTGTCCTTGAAAGCGAAGCCTCGGACGATCCTCTGCCTTCAGAATGCGAAACGGATCTGTCAATATGTTGCTGCCTTGGATCATGGATCAACTCAAACTACAGTTGAAATGTTGTTCCGCCACCCTCAGTGATGCTCTTCAATAAAACGCCCTGCAGAGGCCATTCTTCGGTTTTAGCGAGAAGTGCGTGGGGCTCGGGGGGAACTGGCGTTGCCTGCGATGGTGTTGGACGCTCAGTGTAAGCTCTTTACCGATCCATCTCTATTAGATGCTAGGAATCGGCGGCGGGGTGCCAGATAAGGTCGACGTTCGCTTGGGCGACATCGTCGTCGGGATGAGGATGATAGAGTACGATCTAGGGAGGATCATTAGAACCTGACAGATCCAGCGCACTGCAAATCCAAGGACCCTGAATTACTTGCTTGGCGCAGCTGTGTCATCTCTTCGAGCAAAGCATGAAGAAGACGGCAACTAAACCTCACTCAATATAAGCGAGACGTTCAGCAAACGCCCCGAGTACTGCCGACCTACCAAAGCGGACC
Organism: Fusarium mangiferae; assembly: GCF_900044065.1. Lineage (NCBI taxonomy): Eukaryota > Fungi > Ascomycota > Sordariomycetes > Hypocreales > Nectriaceae > Fusarium > Fusarium mangiferae. The sequence continues at coordinate 5,767 of NW_024573986.1, read as the reverse complement.
GCCTCTTCTCCCCGATTTACGATCACATCTCCCCAGAGCGTACCTGCAATGAATGCGACCCTTCGAAGCTAGTACAGCGAGGGAAACGGAATACGAGCAACCCAACAATTCATTACGGTACAATCGCCTCAAGCAACCAAGTCATGAGGAACAGTACTCAGAGAGACATTGCCACTCGACAGCTAGATGCCATCTGTTTCGAGACGGAGGCTGCCGGCCTGATCGACATTTCCCTTGCCTGCCGATCTGGGGGATTTGTGACTACTACGATTTCACACTTTAGCACTACCGGCAGGCTCTGACCACGGACAAGGAGTCAAGTACCATTCATGATGGGTCAAATAAACGTTCCTACGCGAGCATTGGCTAATGTTCAGGCTGAAGAACAAAACAGGGCCTTTATTTCTATCTCAACATTTAATCATCTACCCATCGTACCGAAAAGAAAAAAAAAGTTGACTCGAGCTACTGTAGATGACCGATCAGCCTCTGAGTTTGGTCGAGTACCGGACTTGAATCGTGCCCACAGAACGGTGTGGAAGGGCGCGCTGGATGTCGACCCAAGATTTGCCTTCTTGTTTCATCCTGAGTACAGTATTGTCCTCGTCTGGCGTCCATCTTCCGCCAGATGATTTTGCAGGCGAGTGCAGAGTCTCGGGCAGCCTTCTGCGGTTCCTGATATGCGATATGGATTTACCAGCATTCCGCTGACATGAATCGTGGTCCCATTCAAACTGTAATTGGAATGTCGTCTTACCGCCCTCAGTGATGCGCTTGAGCAAGACATCTTTGAGAGACCATTCCTCGAACTGAGCAAGAAACATGCTAGCTTCGGACGGGGCTGGCGTTGCTTCTGGTGTTCGGATATCGCTAGGTATCTGCGCGGTACGTGTTGTCGATTGTCTTTTGCGAGAGCCCCGAAAGTTGGCGGCGGTACTGCGGACCGAACAGGAAGTGGATTTAGAAATCTTGCGACGCTTGCAACCCTCGTGGACATCATCTAAATCATCGTCTTCCGAGCCAGAATCCTCAACATCTGGGAAATAAGAAGAGTTCTCCTCATTATGTTGAGATTCTAACCTGTGAAGACCGTCCTCGTTCCCTGAGTCTTCACTGTCTGCGTCACCGTCCTCAAACTGCATGGTTTTATGCATCTGCGAGGATTTGTGGCGGAAACGACGAAGTGACGGCGACGTGGAAGACACTTCGGCATCGGAACTGAACACAACCTTCGTGGCCTCGGACTCGACATGGGTGGACGCGCTGCTTGTATTGTCCGAGGCTTGCCCTTGACACGGTTCATCAGAGGATGTCGCGGGAGATGGGGCGCGGGCTTTGGGAATGGCACCATCGTATGACTTGCAGACGGGTATTTCGTTTTCCTGGAATGATGCCTGGACCACTTTGATGGGACTCGCAGTCCTGGGAGAGTGTGCGCCAGTTGAAGGGGAATCCTGATGACGCTGGGAGCTATGACAAACGTCATAGTCAGAGACAGCATCGAGCACCATGTTGCTCTCTTGACTGGCTGGTTCAGGTCGGAGCTGTTTCCCGTCTACCGCAACTGGGTATGGTTGGCTTTCAGGGCTGGTAGGAGGGGTTGCAAAATTGATATCTTGACACTCAGTGGACGTGTTCCCGACCAGTAAGTGATTCATTCCACAAGACTGTTGGCTCAGTCCAGCATCAGCGAGGTGAGACTCACTTGGCTCATTCGGCCAACCTAGGGCGGCATCCACTTGAGTCGGGGATACTGCTGACGCAATGTTCGCGCTAATGGTAGCTTCTGACTCAGTTGCGCCATATTCGGTGACAGTTAGATCTACACGTCGGTTGTCAGAACCTTCCACCCAAGAGGGGCCCCATAGCCTCGATGACTTACCTAAATAATCCACAGTGCTGGTAAGTGCTGTAAAAGGTGGCGAACCATCGAGTTCTTGACTCGCATCGTCTTCATCTTCAGTATCAGACTCGACATCAGAGGGAATATAAATCGCTGTGTCCCTAGATTTTCCAAGAGCCGTATCTGGCTGAGAGGCAGGAGGAGTGAAGCTCTGCAACGGCTTCCGCTGCTCAGAGTCAATAATCAACGAGGTCATACTTGAGTTGCAGTGTGTAGGGAGGGAAAGAGTTAAGGGGCTTGGTGTTCGCAGTATGGCCAAATTGAACATAAAGATAGACGGGCATTGTCCGGCTTATATGCTCGCAGCTGAACCATGCGGTCAAACAAGTCCCAGCCCCTTCCAGGAGCCGAGCCCGGTGTCGTCCTGGTGTCTCTCCTCATTCTACGAGATCACGGTGGTTCGGATGGAGGAGGAAGACACGTAACCGCTTCTCCCTCGTGCCAATCACTTCACTGCCGGGCCACACTTCTCGCATATCACCATGGATCCACGCCACTCGCTGACAAGGCAGAGTTCTCGGGAGATACCAGATGAGGCAGGTCATGATGGGTGTTGGACTGTTCACACACGACGCGTCACTTCCAGTTGGTCAGACAGCACCGGGTAGGAAGTTCCCCGGAGCACTAGCTCTTCCGTCTGACCGTGATGAAGCTCGACGCTGCGCCTGCACATGTTGATCGTCACAGCCAGGAACCTTTTGAGCCATTCAGAGCGCTCGAGATGCTGTCATGAACGTCTCATGATCCCGCAGCAGCGAGACTAACGAGGTCGCATGCGTGCAACACCAACAGCTCGCCGTAGTGCGCGCGTCCCTCTCTTCCTTCTCACCCAATCGTCGCTTTCGACATGCTGACTCGCCCCATTTCTGAAGCGTCTGAGCCATCGCGGTCCGTACGGAAACGGGTGAGCCGAGGACCAACAGGAAGTAATCAAGGAACTTCCGCCCAAGCGGCGGGTAGTCTTGGCAACCCCTGAACAGGGAATTGGTATCTCGGGCCCCGTCAAGCCACCCGTGATCAGACGCTTCACACTCTCTACCCGCTGAGGGAACCAATCGGGGAGCAAGTTTGTGCCAGAGGTCTCCGGAGCCACTCGTATCAGGTTCAGGAGGCGAGTCCGAGATGGCACCATCCTCCATCATGCAGCAGGGGGCATTGATAAGCCGGCTGCGGCATTTCTGCCATTGGATGGGCGTCAACTGGAGGCCTCACAAGGGAAAACATTGCCGTGAGATGCTCTGCTACAGCCTAAGAAGCATCACACCACTGTGAGGCGGCCCAACCTGGGGAACTGTCTCTAGACTGTTGGCGTTGTTAGATTCTGAGAGAAGAGAACGGGAAAGGAGGCCATACGAGACAAACAGTAGAGTTAGTAAACGCGGATATCAGAGGGCAGAATGGAAAACGAATGCTAGAGCATGTCTCATTCCCTCCACAATCAGGCTTTGGGATGCAAGCGTCGCGAGAGAACTGCGTTCCAAATGAAAACGCTGACGTGGCAGGATGGGCCAAGGGAGGTGGGCTGAAGGCAGCGATGTTTGCAGAAAATGGAGACCAGCGGATTCAAATGGGCAGTGCATGGGAAGAAGCAGAGGTCAAAGATACATGTTGGTAGGGTCGGAGGAGGTTCTTGTCTTATATACAGGGGGTCACGTGATGCGCAGTGGTGCGGATGTACGGCACGCGCGTCTTGCCTGTTTGAGCAGTGCCGCTAAACCGGAGGCAGCAGCAGCGTATCCGCGATTACAATAGAAATGGTGTGTATGAGAGCTGCTAATGCGAGGTACACCAAATTCTTTGGGTTCAAAGACCCACGCCAGTGGACTTTTCTCAACACGCCCTCATAAGCTGGTTGCCGCGTTTTTGTCTCGAGAGAATTAACAAACGTGGCTGAAACATACTTCTCAAAAAAGCACATGTCCCAACCGCTAGATTCTGATTTCTGGAACGAAGCATTTTCGCCAGAACACTCAGCCGCTCTAGAATGAGGAGAGTGCGCTAATGCAAGGAATGGTATCCCATACTGAGAGGCGGTACGCAAGGTGGCAAGCCGTCTTTGACGATTACAAATGAGACATGTCTGTAATGAGCTGGGTAAGAATCGAGATAGTGAACATTAACAAGTTTTAACAAGTTCGGAAGCAATGGTGTATTCATTTCCATGGGACATCTCAATCACACAGACCGGTTAGCAGGACCGGTTTCAAATCCACGTCCAAGGGGCTTGTAAGGAACTCAATCATGACTACTTTTCATCTTAGACATGGAGTTGAGAGAGCAGCCTGGCCAAGTCGGGAAATCTGTGGCGCATGATTGTGTAATGGCAAATTTCAGTCCACCGTTTCAAAGCTAGATTTCTCCACCACCCAACAGCATGGGGTGATCCTTTGCGAAAAGATTTATTCTATCACCACATTACAAGAAGGGGTATCCAATAATGCAGTAACTGATGCCTCAGGATTTTTACGGCCTTACCTGCATCGGACCGACAAACGCACTGGAAAGCATGGGGAAGCATTTGGCGGAAAAATTAGCGTTTAAAGCCGAAGAAAGAAGGACGTTGCTTCATAGTGTTGTTCCAGGCGCCCGCTTCGAGCCTACGCCCACTCAGCACGCCACTCTTTCCGAATTTAGGTTCTGTTACTCGCCTATCACAATACCGCGCTCAGCGCTGATTCGACATTTAGTACCCTCCTACATTATTTTAGGTTATTACCTGCCATTTTGGGACTGAGCGTCTCGTAAAGCTCAATGATTTAGTGGTCTGTGGCCTAGGGTCTAGGATCAGTGAACTCTATAGCTAGAGAGAGCGCACAGTCCTATGGAAATCGCGCATTCCGTGTAATAGGTCAAGTGCAAGGCAGCAGCAAACATAACGCGAAGGCATTTGCCAGTTAAGCGTGGAGAGTATCATAAATAGACAGAAAAATTGTCTGGTTAGACTGACATAAAACCATGCCTAAGGGCACACTTATCTAATGATATTTCGCTCCACCGGATTGAAGCTGACTTGAAGTAAACTGCGTACTAGCCAGACCTATCTCACCGTTGCCGGTAGCTCTGACTCAATCTACTTAGGAAAACTGGAAATTAATATCGTCTTCTTACACTGACAAGCTTTGTTTCATTTTACTAGTGCGGCTAAATAAAACTAATCTTACCAAGCTTGATTCTCGTGTCAGGAAGAGGCCCTCTCACGTTTCATGAGCAAGCCCCTAATCTCAATCGGGCCAGAGTGTAGAGAAATCGGGTACTTTGGTAGAAAGGCCTAAGGCTGCTACAGTTAGTGTAATGGTAGAAATTTGTCCCTGCATGTGCCCATCATTTGTTTTGTCGATCGGGGGCAATGTAATAAGAATGGAACGATCTCATCCGCGCTTCGCCAGATCAAGCTGTCTCTACGCTCACGACCTCACGCCTTCTGTTGGTCTTTACCTCGTTTTCTTCTCTCCCCGGTCATTTCAACCGTACAATTGAGTAAAGATAAACTCCAGTCTGTTTCATTGCCTGCCTTTTATTGTAAGGATGGATGAACGCCTGTCGAAGCGAGAGACAAAGCAAACTTTGTTTGCTCCCATCAAACGGCAACCAAGTTCATGGGCGACAAGCATTGCTGGGGTGCTACTTCTGCTCGTTATGCTTGGATGGAGTCAGAGATTTATACACTCCTTCTTTCGATCCTCGCCTAGCAGTTCCAGTTTTCCACTCTCCCACGAACCTCTGTGGGACTCTCTTCACGAAGTCGACAGTTCGGTTCTTCTGAATGACCTCAAGAAAAGTTATCTACCATTAGCCTGCATCGAGGTAGGAACTAAATTGAGAATTTGCGATCACAGCACTGATGAAGATTCTTGCAGAACCCCG